>NC_051156.1:76593108-76809250 GCF_013339745.2 Dermacentor silvarum | reverse complement strand
GCCGTAAATACTTCACGTAGCGGCAAACTCATGCAACAAATTTGTATGCTTTAAGTACTCCAACAGGCGTAGTTTACAGAACTGTTATATCTGCTTTTTCTGCAGAGTTACGGACTTGTCCAGCTTCGTGTTTCCATTTCTTAACCAATTTTTAGGATTTCTGTGAAGAACTCAGGCCCTAAATGAAAATTTCCTTGCTACATCTTTGAGTTAGCCTTCCTCTCCAATGAAAAAGTTTCATTTAATTTCATTCAGTGGTTTTCTCACCAAAACATCGTTGCGTTTTACATGCAGCATTGAATTGCTGGCATCCGAGCGGGCCCCCCCTAAAGCTTCCTTTCAAATATCAGCGATGAAGCGCATGGCCGGCTTGCATTGCATCAATGACACTGCCAGGTCTGTCCTCTATTCACGCAAGTATCATCGGAACTTTCCTGGTAGGCCATCGTGCTCGCGCAGATTCTGGGATGTATAGACACAATATTATTGCGATAGAAATTATAAGAACACTCCAAGGTGCATTTCTGCCGTCGCAGTGGTCGTGGATGTCGCTGTGAGGTTCCGTATAAAGTCCAAACATGTAACATCGTCGCCGCGCGCCGTACGTATGTGCGAGTGAAAGCTTGCGAGGGTGAGCCGACGATGGCGGAGCGGGCAGGAGGTGCGCTCTACTCCGGCGGCGGCTGCTCACGGCGCAGCCAAGTGATCTCCGACGTGGAAAAAGGGCGCGCCCGCGTGCGCCTCATCTTCAAAGCGATCTGCGGTGTGGACAAATGCAACTAGTGCTGGTAGCTTCATGTGCGCTGTGCTTTCGACGTTTTTCTCACGTTGAAGCGAGAGACGGCACGAAGGCATCTCGCTCGTTTGAACGGCATCTCGCTCGCTGCTGCAGCCGCGCCTCTCACTCCAGCGATCTGACAGCAAGTTTTCGCGGTCATCGAGCGAGATGTTGTCATGTTTACCTGTGTACGCGTGACACCGTGCTTGGTAATTTAGTGAGTGAGCGAATGTTTAAGTTTATACGGCCGATAAAACTACTATTCTAATAGTTCGTGTCACCGCACTGTTTCAAAGGGGATGCCAATAAATTATCAGCATCATGCAAGTATTCCAGTGTTCATGTTCATAATGATTCTGACTCACCGCTATTCTCGTCACTCGTGCAATATGATTAGGCAAGCCTTCCTCTGTCTGATGCCAGAAACTCGCAAAGATTCAAACGAAGCAGGCGTGTCTTTCGGCAGAGCAATAAAATGACAGTGATCCTCACGTCAAGGTGGTCTCGGGCACACAATAACAAAGCAAGCGTGAGAATACTGTTAGCAGAGATTATTCACTATGACCAGGAATGCCTGGAGGGCCAGTGGTTTTTTTTTTCCGCAAGAATGTGGTTATCAACGGGGCTGGTGGTAACACTTCTGGCATTTTTCTGAGCACTTCATTGGATGATTTAACTGCTAAGTGCATATTTGCAAATTTTTCCTCATACAGAAGAACAAATATACAAGGCTCCGTGGCATTAAAAGTAACACGTAAGTATCCGCTATGAACTTTCGCGCAGAACTTTCATGGTGTCGCTAGAGTGAAAATGATACTTGGTTATCTCTCTGTTTAACATTTTACAGTTTTAGGGCCGTGTTAGTAGGACGATGTGGAAGGTTTTTTTTTATTGTGAAGTAGTAAAACAGTCTCACGCAATCGAAAAAATACAAGACCCACGCAGTGCTCTACTTACTCTTGCTCCGTGGTCAATTCTGTCAAAATTACAAAGAATACAGATTCATAAAAATTAATTATACAGTTACGTTCAAACAAAAGCACGTTATGGGAACTATTTTTCTGCTTACCTAGTACTGAGTGACCTGTATGGGAGAAAGTTGTAGCATTCAAGAGGGCGATTACGAAATAAGAAAGCCACGGCAATGGGTAAAGAAGGCCGCAATAATCACTGAGCTAGGTGTCTGCATATTGAAGACCTGTATTCCAAAGATAGTAACTTTCATTTTATTAAAGGTAGTGTATGACATATTTTTGAGATCAACATGGCAGGATAGATTTTAAAAGATAATCGGAGTAGACCACGAACACCGACCTCTGGCGACTGGATAGTGTACCTTATGAGGTTTAGTGTTCAACTTTTGAAGCTTAATCCAAGTTGTATGAGTAACATATCTAATACCTCGGTCAGACGAGAAGCTTTAATGCCATTTCTATCTAATGACATCCGATACATGCAATGACCATTAGATGCCTTGCGATGCTACACGGCAGAAGATAATGTCATTGTAGACGATGACAACGGCAATGCAGTGAACATTAGAACGATCAAGAAAGTCACAAACGTGTGTAAAAACCTGTTGCTATATGTATCACGTTTAATAAAATTTGATTTTAGCGTTGATAGCAATAATACGCAAATGACATTATTAGGTTTTCTACATATTAAAGAATAACTCGCACATACGCAGTCGGACAGGACCGCAGCCACGTAGGAATCCAATATTGGTCAACGAGCAATATGGCTGACATGGCGAAGGGCGCCGACGCTGCTGAAAGTTCTCCCGCCGATCGGGAGGGCATCCATGAGACTGTTGGACATTCCAGATAGAAAAGCAGGCAAGTGGAGTCGCGTGATATTGAAGATCGGCTGCAAGCCTGTGCCAACACCGGCGTGTAAACAGGACAAGCGCAAGAAGTGAGAGCAGCACTTGCAAAGCACTTTTGGAAGCGAGCTCAGCACACACACTGCTGTCGCCGATTGAAATTTTACACAAAGAGTGCAGTCGACCTACATATTATGTAGGCAAGTATGCATGCCAACTTCCCTTTTTTATGCTTTCATTATGTTCAGGTCAATGCTAAATTGTTCTGTGGGTACAATGAAACCACATCAAGACAGTGTAGAAGCACTTCTTATTCACAAAGATTGCGGCTACAACTTTTTGGCGATGTCCCTCAGTACAGAAATCAATTCTTGCTCTCTTTAACCCGACTCTTCTTGAAGGAGTAGTTGCCGCCTGCGCAGCTCGTATTCCCCTACCTCGAGACCTTTGAAATGCGCAACGTGTTTGTCTTTATTCGTCATTGTGATCTGCTTTAGCAGTATTGCATGGCCTGATCTGTTCTTGCGGTTAGAAGGAACCACATCATAACAGCTCTTTATTCACAAAGATTGCGGCTACAACTTTTGCCTATGTCCCTCAGCACAGAAATCAATTCTTGCCCGACTCTTCGTGAAGGAGTAGTTGCGCCTGCGCAGCTCGTACTCCGTGCCTCGAGACCTTTCTAATGCGCAACGCGTTTGTCTATGGTCGTCAGTGATCTGCTTTAGCAGTATGCATGGCTTGATCTCTGTCTGTGGGTACAAGGAACTACATTATAAGTGTTGAAACATTTTTTTATTTACAAAGATTGGAGTTACCACTTTTTGCTTGTCTCTCAGTACAGAAATCAACTCTTGTTCTCTCTTGCCAGGTTCTTCTTGAAGAAGCAGTTGCCGCCTGCGCAGCTCGTATTCCCTGGCTTTTGATCTTTCAAATGCGTAACGCATTGTTTCTGCTCTTCAGTTATCTGCTTCAGCAGTATCGCATGGCCTGACGGGGTTTTTTTCTTCAATCCTGCAAGTTGGCCTTGCGCATTTTGTGACTCCGCCTCGTTGCTGGGCGCCGTTGGTGCTGGGAGCGTATTCCTCGCATGGTGACGGCGGTACATCGAACATGTCGTCCATGTCTGGAGGAGGCTCCAGCTGATCGTCTGGTGCCGGGTCGCCCACCTCCATTTGACAGATAATCTGTAACACATTATACAGGCAAAGCATAAGCCTCTAGAACTTGCACCGTAAACATCAAGCATGCACAGCAATCGAGTGTGCACTATGCAAGACTGCATGTGACTTGTGAGTTCCTCGATATCTATAGTTTTATAATCGTGCTACAAAAAATGATGTTTCTTGTAAGACAAATATCTGTGGCCAGATTTACATTTTTGTCCAGTACAATGCTACAAATATACTGTGAATATCTGTATTGACGCATTGATGTGCATTTTTCTCACCTGCTCAACAGTTGCGTCAACACTGCATCCACTTGCGCACACCAGTGTTGCGTCATTGTTCGGCAAGGTGCCAAGAAATTTGTGCAGTTCCCAATAAAAGGGCCACCGAAGGCAGCCCGAAACGGTCCTTTTGTTTTGTTGATCTCTCTGAAAATAAAATTATCATTTGATAGTGATGTTGCAAACCACAACAAAAATGATGCTTCTAATGTGAACAAATGTATGATGATGAACACACGCTATAGATGGCCGAGAAACCGCATAGCGCTTTCTAATTTGAAGCGGGATGCCGCATTTTTGTTAGCAACGCTAGCGACGTGCGTGAGTTAGGGAAGTACCACGTGTTCTTGTGGTAACGCATCTGATAGCTTCGACGAGTTTTGCAGCGTACCTCTGAACAGCTCGTAACAGCCTGCCCAAACGCCAAACTTTATTTAAACCCACAAGACGCAACGCCACAGTACATTCGCAGATCGCCCAACCTGTGCACGTCTAGCAAAAGACACTGGCTGTGTTGCTTACAACCGACGAAACGTGCATCGGTGTCTTGTAGCGTTCTATCATAAAGCACGCATGCACGCTGCCCATCGACTTGCATTACAAAATTTGCTGCACCGATCTGAAATAAAGATCGCAAGTCACACGTTAACAGTCTTTAAAGGGCCCCTAAACCACCCAGAGGTCTAAATTTAGTTGTGGTGTTGCAGTTGTGCACGAGTCTACAACGAACACGTAGCCGGGAGAAGTTTTCGAAATGGTGCCGTAATAGTGGAGTTACGCGCGTTTGATGATCGAAAAACGGCCCTCGCTGGTTTCGCTCTTTCCTTCGCTTCTCTCCTCGTCAGCTGGTCTCCCCTCCTTGCCGAGTGCTGCTCGAAATGTCACGTGACATACGTCATCGCCAACGCGCTTCTCAAAACACTGCCTACTTCCGGTTAAGGCACGTCCACGCTAGCGGCACATAATACGGACGACGAACCGGCCTATTGTCTGAATACACGGTGCACGGCTACCGACGGGAGACGACCGGCTCGGCTGTGCTCGCATCGCAGCCGACGGCGCCGCTAATATCCGCGTATTTTTCTTTGTGTACAATTATTGCAAAGAGCGATAACAACGATAAGAAAATATTGCGGCTTGTGAGCGTCGGTAATTCATTTCGAAGCGCCGTCCGCTTTAGCTTTGAAGGGAACCGGAAAAGGCCTAGCGACGATATCGGCGCCGTCGAGCGATCAGCGGCGGTGAGGCTGCCGCCCAAATGAGTCCCGGTCTCATCCTCTCTACGTACGGCAAGGAAATCTCGCCGCTCGCGAGCAAAACCGCTGTCGAACGGCGGCCCGCGAATAGCAAACGGCGTGCGGCGAGTTAGCGTGCCGGTAACGTGGACGTGAACTCGGCGCTTCTCGGCTACCTGCTGTTGCTGCGGTGCCGGCGCGTGTTATGCACTGTAAAAAATTTTTATTGAAAAAAACAAATTTTCTGGCAGCTGGCCTGCCAGAAAATGTCTGTTTCAGTATGTTTTCTGTTTTTATTCTTTCTGTCAATTCACAGGTTCTTTCTGTTTGCAACTAACAAAGAATTTCTGTGAAATTGACAGAAAGTTTCTGTTACACTACGTTTTCTGTTTTTAATTTTTCTGTCAATTCACAGGTTTTTTCTGTTTGCAACTAACAGAATTTCTGTGAAATTGACAGAAAGTTTCTGTTACATTATGTTTTCTGTTTTTACTTTTTTCTGTCAATTCACAGCTTTTTTCTGTTTGCAACTTATAGAAAATGTCTGTGAAATTCAGTTTCCTGTTTGTTTTTCTGTTATTTCACTGTTATTTTTCAGTCGGCAACTAACAGAACAATGCTGTGAAGCTCCATTTTCCGTCACCAAATATTCTATTCTTTCACAGCTTTTTTTTTCATGACGACATTTTCTGCGAAGCTCTATTTTCTGTCATTTCAGAGACTATTTCTTTCACACCACCTTTAATGACTGACATAAAGGCATATACAAAACATTGCAACTGCTGCCACGTTTAAACACAATGAAATATTTCACTACTTTTATGTTACTAGAAATGGCAAGTTAGTATTCAACAACGTTGGTAAATGCAAGTGCAATAGCAAACAATGTCATTATGACTAGTTTTTGACTATGCTTTCCAGCATCATGTGATTAAAGTAAATGGTAGACTGGTGACCCAAGTAAAATGACAATAAAATTGCCCTCCCTGCACTGCCTATGTAGCACAGCTGCTAAATGAAGTATACAGCAAAAAGACACGCAATATGCAGTAATGGCAAGTATGCAGGAGCACATATGATCCATTTTAAAATGGTAATAAAATACAATGATTGCAACACAGAACATAGTAATACCTGTACAATGAAGAAAGCCAGTCATTAAAGTGTGATGGCAAGTATACACATAAGGAGAGTGTCTTGGACAAATTGCGCCTTGCTCGACACTAGTACAGGATGAAGCAGCTATTGAGATACAAGCAACAGAACATAAGGCATGCCCAAGGCTTTTTGCATTCTTACAGTATAACGAAAACATTGGACGTACTAAGTAGGGTGAACCAATCTTGCAAAATAAAATAATTATTAAAATAGTAGTTCAACACAATGAGTATACAACCGGTCACTAAACTGTAACGGCAAGTATATGCATTAGAGAAATTGTGCATATTGTCACATTGTGCCTTGCTTGACACTAGTACTGCATGAAGCAGTGAGATACGAGCAACAAGTCATAAGGCATGAAACAGGTTGTTTGCATTATCACAGTGTAACCATAAAGCAACCAATTGGTTCACTCTACTTGGTACTTCTAATATTGCTACTACAATAAATATAAAAATCCAAATCCAACCGGTTACGAAACTGTAATGGCAATTATACGCATAAGGAAAATTATGAATATTGGCAGAATGTGTCTTGCTTGACGGTAATTGCTAAAACAAAGCGAAACAAGACAGGACTTTCAACTGTTTATTCCTTGGTGTAGCCCCATTTAAATACACACGTAGACCGCCAGCTTGAAACTGAAAAGAATCAGGGTGACTGACACACACCAGTACACCCCAGCTCTTTTCTTCATAGTGCCAGCGATGACACGCTCACACCTGTTACCTGCACATGCAAAATTCATTGGCTCGATAGTCTTCCTAACCCGCTCGTCTTTGCGACGGTTGATATGACTGTTCAAGGAAAGGCACACATGGCTTTGAATGGCTCCGTCACCGATTGCGTGCCGCACTGATGCCAGTGCGGGCTGAGGTGGCCCTGGTTGCTCTAATTAACATTGTAACCATTGTAGCCTGCACTACCGTCAATGTAGCACTCAATCTAGGTGAAGGTGCCGTTCTAGGCCATGCGTGCCTTTGTTTGAGCAGAGTCAGATTACCGACTGTCACAAGGACTAGCGGGTTAGGGAGCTTATCGAGGCAATGAATATTACATGTGCAGTTAACAGGTGTGTGAGCGTGGCATCGCTGGAACTATCAGAAAAGAACTCATGTTTTTAGATCGTTGGCAATCAGCAAAAGGCTGAGTTGTATCGGCTATGCTTTCAATTTCATGCTGGTGGTTCTTGTGCGTATTTGTGAAAGTCAGCGCTCGTGTTGTGTGCTCTTTCTTGTCCCGGCTTGCTTCACTCTGTTTTAGCACTTACGCACCACCAACTCGCCTAACAAGCATCAATTCTGCATGACACTAGTACTGCATGAAGCAGTGAGATACAAGCAACAAGACACAAGGCATGAAACAGCGTTCGCTTTTCGCAGTGTAACCATAAAATATTGGTTCATTCTACTTAGTACGTTCAACCTTACAACTACAATATAAAAATATATTTAATACAATGGAGAAAGTAGTATTACAATAAGTCCAACCAGTCACTAAACTGTAATGACAAGTTTATACATAAGGAAGGTGTCTTGGGCAAACTACGCCTTGCTTGACACTAGTACTGCATTAAGCACCGAGATACAAACAAAACATAAGGCATGTGACAAGCTGTTGTATTATCACAGTGTAACCATAAAATATTAATTCACTCTGCTTATACGTTCCAATCTTGAAACTATAATATACATATCAAAATAGTATTACAATAAAATGCATACAACCGGTCATGAAACTAATGCCAAAAATACAAATAAGGAAAATTGTGCCTTGCTTGACACTAGTACTGCATGAAGCAGTGAGATAAAAGCAAGAAGGCATAAGGCATTAAACAGACCATTTGCATTATCACAGTGCATGAAAAGAAATGACAATGGTGTATATATTGAAACACTTACAGAAGAGCCCGATGTAGTAGAATATAGTCGGTCAGTTGCCCAACTGTGTGTAATGAAAAAGTTTTGAAGTTTCAGAACAGTTAAAAGTCGAAGTCTTGCAACGATGTGATGAGGGAAGCAACTTTTGGGGAGAGGCAGTGTTGTTTTTTCTTTGTGCGCTCTATCTTCGTTCCCCTGCCAGGATTGACACCTGCAATGGTCCTGAAGCAAGGATAGAATGTCGTTACACTTCGTACAGTGAAAATATCTGTATTTCCTTCGAAGAAATAACGAAAGACAAGACTGCTATCCTTCCATCCACCCCAAAGTTAGATTCCTTTAAAGCCCATATTTCAGTAATCTTTAGTGTTCAGTACAAAACTAGCAACTTTTAACCCAAAATGAATGTTTCCTAAATGATCACTTGAATCAGGTTTTAACGAGCCTAGTGTTTTATTACCTGGATAAAAACTTCACCGAACACCATCACTGGGTGCTAAAGGAAACCAAACAACTCCATGCAAATTGTAGTTCTCAGGAAAAATCCATTTGTGGCACTTTCCCAATTTGTTGTTTGTGTGGCAGCAAAAGGACAGGCAAATTTAAATATTAGCCTGGCCGTTATGTCTAGCTTGTGATTCATACACCGAAAAGGACTCCATGACAAATATTTTGAAGTGACTTGAGGCGTAGCGGCCCCTGTTAACCACGGCGATAAACTTGATGTGAAAATGCACTGCAGTCTGCTTACAAAACAATTAAGCCAGTGACGACAACACACGTACTTTGTTTCAAGGTCTTTTCTAGCCTATAAGAACACCATTTTAGCCTCGCCTCTGTGCAATTAGACCAGAGTAATCTGCCAAAAAAGGCCAACTTCAATTTGTCTTCAAAGTCCCTTTCTAGAACTATCTGCCACCACAGTAAGAATATGTCGGTTTCTATGACTAAGTAGGCTGAATCATCAGCATACCATTTTGGGCCACCCAAAAGTACAGCTCTGAGGAAAAAAATTATTTGCAGGTAATAAGTTTGCAGCACATATTTAAGTACTTCGTCCGACAAATTGCCATTAATCTGGATGGGTGACAGAAATGTTCAGTTTAGTGAAGCAGGAATTAACAGAACTGAGGAGAAAGGGGACCGCGGACTTGGTTTTTATTAGTCATATCGTAAGAAGCCAACAAAGACATCAAGGACAGCATAGGGTAAATTACATGTACTTATTAAAAGAATTAAAGAAATGATAAATTATTGGAAATGAAAGTGAATGAAAAAACAACTGGCTGCAGGTGGGGCACGAGCTCACGTCTTCGCATTACGCATGCAATATTCTTACCAACTCAGCTACCACGGCTCGTTTTCCCATCCACTTTCTGGGCGATTTATTTTTATCTACTAGAACTAAACATGGGAGTGTTAGCCAGCGCTACACCTCACGACATTGACGGCGGATGTGGGACGTTTTTTTGTCGCAGTCGTCACGTGTACGTGATATTTTTGAGACTTCGAGTCCGGCAGCATTGATGCCTTCAGGTAGCATGTGCGAGTTTACTAACCAGTTACCTTCACCCAAAAAAGATCACGTACATGTGACACCTGCGACAAAAAAAGGATGTTCCACATCCACTGTCAAGGCCGTGAGGTGTGGGACTGGCTAACACTCCCAGGTTTAGTTCCAGTAGATAAACATAAGTGCCCCTAAAGTGGATGGGAAAAGGCGCTGCGGTAGCTCAATTGGTAAGAGCATCGCACGCGTAATGCGAAGACATGGGCTGGTTCCCCACCTGCAGCCAGTTGTTTTTTCAACCACTTTCATTTGCATTAGTTTGCCATTTCTTTATTTCAATTATTAGGTATATGCGATTTCCCCTGTGCTGTCCTTGTTGGCTTCTTATTATATGACTAATGCTCTACTAATGACACACAAGTCTAAAATGACCTCCTGTGCTGCAGAGAAGGCTGGTGTGTGAATTTGAGAACATCATCCGATCTCACACAACTGCTACTCATTTCTGCACCCAGCTTCCATTGTCCAAAAATACAAAGTGCCCACTGTCCTGAGTGAAAAACTTTTCTAATCACAACCTCAAGCAACAACCAAGCAGATGGCTCAGATGGAATCAAAATGCTGAAATTAGGAAGTAGCTTTAGTAACACATTTGGTTGAGTGTTGCGATCTTAATTTGGAAGCCATGCATTTTCAGTGTTATGCTATCTCCAAACACTACTAGTTTGGCCCACATTCAAACCTCTGTAATGCAAGTATTAACTATTTTCAGTATCTTGCCTTACGGTGCGCTTAAACTGAGCTTCAAGGAAGGCACTTTCACTATCATGCTCAGTGGCCGTCGTCGGCATACCTCAGCGTGTCTGTGCAACATGCTGCACAGACACGCTGCAACTTCCAAATATACACTATACTGCAGATGCACTTCAAAAGAACCATCTGCGGCTTACAATGCACCCATCAAGAAAGCTTCACGTGAAATGCAGCTATAAACTATTCTGTACCTCTCATCACTAATCCTTTCACAATTGACTGGGAGCCAATTTATTGAGGCAGCATGAAGTGATGTGTGTGCTGCTATAGTAAAAGTGTTGGAATACACAATTACCTTCTATAGTGGGATACAACTCAAGACTGCAGGTGCAAATGCCACAAAGAGGAAGTTCTCAAGCCGAAGGCATCAACCGCCATGATGTTGCAGCGCATTTGATTAATTTGTGGTTAATCCCTTCCCCTTGCTGGCTGGTGTGATGTATTAGCAAGTGTACGTGAATTAACCACACAGTCATGACAATCAGTCGATGCCATTGTTTTTTTTTGGGGGGGGGGGGCATTTGCCGCCGCAATGTTCAATTATATCTGACTATAGTCGCAATATGAAGAAGCACTCAAGCATTCATGCTGAAGTGAACGGAAACCAAAATACAGAAAAGCAAATCTTTGCATTAGTAGCAAACCTGTATCTGACAAGTGGGAGCAATGCCAGCCTTGGTGGTACCTCCACATCTATTGTTGCTTTATTTTTCTTATGGGGCTCAAACTTTTGGTGACATGTTAGTTCAAACTATTCTCAGACCTCACATAATAAAGACAAAATACCTTTGCTATAGCACTCATTGGCAAGCTGCCGTTATGGCATTAGAAAAATAGTTACCATCATTAACATTCACACAAGTAATTATGTTTTTTTTTCAAGGCTCAAAATCAGGAGTCCCATGGAAGCCAGTGTTGTCAGGAAGGTACATGGTGGAAAATAAAAGAGCTTCTACCAAAAAACAACTCAACTAACAGTTCAGTTCTGAGAAAGCAGCCTTGCTCACAATGGGGGAAAATATAGTGGTATTGCTTTAAGTACAGTGCACAAAGGAACCCCAAGATCTTGCAGACAGGTGGCAGATTTCAACCTTTGTGATTCAGTGTATGGACTGTTTGCATACTTAACGGCTCGAGATGTAGCCATGATGCTGACATTTTTTGTAAGCACCCATGCCTCTGCCTCACTAGGACAGTGACCGGAAGAAACAAAATGTTGGACAGACAATCAACAATCTGATGCGAGCAATATGTGTAAGCAGTGGTGATTTTGCCCAAATGCTTTATGATAAAAGCTTCTCCAAATGACGTTCTTGCTTTTGCGATTTTGTAGCATTGAAATATCTAAACTTGCGTCGGAGCATTCCATATTTCCTTTCCGCTGGTTTACCAGAACTTGCCGCAATAATGCATTCGCCTTTCATTGACAGGATCCCGTAGGCTTGCTGCTCTTGTTTGTGCAAGATCATGATGGCACGCTTCCACCCGTGTACCGTGAAGTAATCACCTCCACTGATCACTCAATGAATGCCTTTTGCATGATGGTATGCTTCGTCCTCTCGCTGGTGTTTCTTCGCTACAGTGTGTGCTTCTCACTTGCGTTGCTTCTCTTATTCGCTGGGCATCTGACACTCAAGCCTTTGCGCTTCCAGCATGCAATGACAGGCTCCTGCATCTACTTCTCGGTGCTGGCGACGAACACATTGTTCCGCTAGCCGAGCTCACTTTGCTTACATCATCTAGTGCTGGTCCTTTGATCTGTCTAGCCTCACGCTTTCGTTGCCTCTGTTGCCTTTGCTGTCAGCACACCAAACACGCCTCTTGGTTCTTGCTGGCATCTAACATCTTTCCTCCCTGGTATCCTGGAGCTAGGCCTGGGAAGCGGGAGCTAACAGCCGGGAGCATGCTAAACAGGGATTGACAAAGCGTGCAGTTCTCGAGAACGGAGACACACTTTCGCAAACAAGCAAGGAAGGGCACATGCGGGAGAGAGACCTTGGCGTGGCTGCATCTCTCAATTGACGTCATCGCTGACACAAGCACCACTATACGTCAACTGCTGATGGACACAGCCTGGCATTCTCTTTCACCCTCACGGAGCACGAGGCTTCACCCTGACGCCACATTCCCGTGGGAGGGACAGCAGCAGTGCATTCACAATAAAACATTTACTAAGAGAATTGAAAGCCCCACGCCTATTGTTCACGTATTTCCTTCAATAATTTTTAACGTTCCCCAACTCGTCGGTATGCAGTTGAGAAACGATATTTTGCATGTAACACCTGCGAAATATTTTTTGCTTGTCTTTCACAAGCACTAATAAGCTTGCAGGTTTGCACATGTGCAGTATGCACATCACACAGGTATCACTGATGCCTACAATGCATAGGATTGTAGCCTACTTCTGGGTAAGCATCATCAGCCTGACTATGCCGACTGCAGGGACAAAGGCCCTCTCCCATATTCCTCAAATAACCCGATCCTGTGCTAGCTGCAGCCACGTTATCCCCGCAAACTCCTTAATCTCATCTACCCACTTAACTTTCTGCCGCCTCCTGCTGCACTTGCCTTCTCTTGGAATCCGGTCTGTTACCATTAATGCCCATCGGCTATCTTGCCTTCTCATTACATGGCATGCCGATGCCGATTTCATTCTTTCATGCCCATTTTCCTTGATTTCAACTAAGATGTCATTAAGCCGCGTTTGTTCCCTGACTCACTTTGCTCACTTGTCCCTCAACGTTACACCTATCATTTTCCTTTCCATGGCTCACTGCATCGGCCTCAATGTCACTTGAACCCGTTTTGCAAGCCTTCAGGTTTCTGCGCCGTAGTTAAGTACCGGTAAGATGCAGCTGTTATATACTTTTTTTGAGGATACACTTCTGGGTAGCTGGTGTTGAATGCAGTGCTCAACATGCGAGCTGGTGTTCCACTGAATCAGTGTCCTCGAAAGCAGCACGCATACAAAAAGGTGGCAGCCTCACAATCCATCAATAGATACGTCAAAGAATAAGAATAGGGCGGAAGACATTTGGCTGTCCCTCTGAAATCATAACAAGCAGCTTGTCAGTATCCCTTAAGAGTAACGTATATAACAGCTGTACCTTTAGTGTACTAACCCGTCGTGCAGAAACCTAACGAAAAGGATTGAAATATTGACGACAGCCCAGCGAGCAATGAAAGGAAAATTATTGGTGTAACGTTAAGAGACAGGAAGAGAGCTGATTGGGTCAGGGAACCAACGCAAGTTAATGATATCCTAGCTGAAATCGAAACGAATAAATGGGCATGGGTAGGGCATATAATACAAGACAAGATCACCGTTGGTGTGTTAGGACAATGGAATGGACTCCAAGAGAAAGGAAATGTAACAGGGGGGCGTCATGAGAGCTAGGTAGGCAGATGAAATGAGGAAGTTTGCGGGGATGAGCTGGGTGCAGCTGCAACAGGAGAGTTTATTGGAGGAATATAAGAGAGGCCTTTGCCCTGCAGCTGCATAGCTGGGCTGATGATGAGATGTCGAGTAAAAGAATACATTTTTTACAATTAAAATGCAATCATTCAACTACCTCCCTGTGCCATGCAGTATGAGGTACATGAACAGCCGCTTCTGTATCTTTAATAAATAACCCGTGGATCCCTTCGCTAAATACCTGAACAAGCTGGAGCAAGTAATGCAGTTTACTTTTGAAGGCGATGATAGCCGCCTGTCTCTCCTTGATGCGCTCATCTTCCGAGAATCTTCACGAATGACAATCAACATTTTCAGAAAACGCACACCAGCTGCTACATTTGTTTTGAAATCTCTACGCGCCATTTCACAAGTGTTCCATAGTTGCCTCACTCTTCCACTCAGTGAAAAGAATCTGTAGTAAACAAGACGAGGCTGATTGATGACTTGGAACATATTTTAGGAAATTTTTTTCGCGTGCGGCTATCCTGGGTGCTTTACTTGCTCAATGGCATGTAGACACGCCCATCCAGCACTATGTCTGACTGCAAGCACCCAGAAGTAGGCTACGATCTCACATGCTCCAGGCATCAGTCAAACGCCAGTGTCTATATTACGCTAATATGACACACCCGCTTTGCATGTGCCAACCCGCTAACTACATAACTACAGTGCAGATGAAAGACAAAGGCAGCTAAACAAAGGCTAATTCTCAGATGTTGCATGCGAAATCCTATGTGCTGAATGCACATCTCGGTGAGTCAGAGAACTTCGAAAAAGACCGCAGAAACATCATTGAAAATAATGTGAAGAATCAGCATGTGGCTTTGAAATCCTCACCATATCACCATCACCATATCACCACCATGCAATGGAAAAGAACACAGCAACATGGCTTTATCTTTCATGAATAATACTGGTGACAGCACACATGCGAAGTTGTAACAATGGAAATTTGTCACCACTCTGTCAAAAGGGTGTGGGCTCTATCACAGATTGCACTTGAAGTGCTGCCACTACAGTTCATGGTTTTTTTTGTCTTGCTCGTGGCATATTGTTTTTTATCATTCTTCAAGATTCCTCTATGATCACTCAAGTAAGAGCACAGGAAACTAACGCGAATATGTGCATAAGCATCACAAAAAAGCGTCATGTTCTGTTTGCCACGATTGATAATGCTACAAAACTGTTTTCAGTACATTTGCATTTTAGTCTTGATTGCTGCATCATTTAGCTTCTGGTACTTTTTTGCGATGGTGATATAACTATGTGCATATAGTACTTCTGAGTTGACTGATTGTACTAAAAGGGTCAAGATATACATACACTAACTGACCTTTTACGGCAGAAACACTTCGCATTATTTTACTGATAAACAACAGAAAGATGTTTGCATGAAATAATGTTTATCGAAAAAAATGCCTCCTGAAACAAACACCAAAGACAGTCCAATGAATTACCAAAAAATGAAAGCCGGGATGTTCAAACCCTAGCTATAGCATACACGCCAGATAATGCCAGATCCACATCAGCTGCCAGACCTCCAGCAGAAACAAAGCGTTATACCAATACACCCTCAGTAACTGTAGTGGAAATGCGATCAAACCATCACAAATTTTATGCACACAAGTCCTCATACTTACCAATAGCAAAAGAATGCTGGCAATTTCTGCGATGCACCGTCCACGACGCATAAAATCAGCATAACTACACATTCCAATTTACCCATACATATTGATGGTTACCTGACCACCAAATGATTACTGGCATTGAATGCACACACACACTTTCCAACAAAATCACCCCTCTGGGTCCTGTGCTGCCTTCGCCAAATATCTATGACCTCTGCGAGCAGTGTCAATAATTTCACCAAAATAGCTACACACTCCTACACAATCCCAGAAGCAACTGTACCACCCACTCCGAACCATTGATATTAGCAACTGGGCACCATGCAATGCCGATAGTACAGCCAAATCAGTCAAGAAGTGGTTGATAACAAACTCCAGAAAAATTAGTTTTCTTTGTGTTTCCTTTCTATGCATGTACATGAACTTCCTTAGAGCCCTATTTTACGAGCTGCAGAAACCAAGCAGCAGCAGCCTCCGAATTTCATTCCATAGCTGATTAGTTGTTTGGGTGCAAAAATTTTCCTGCTTCAAGATTGCTTTTGTACTTATCAGAAATATCATAAAATGGTCCTATGATACATGAATATGTCTATATAACTTTATCATCACTGCACATGTGAGAAGTGAAACAACCAAAACAAGAAAGATAATCACAGCTCAGTTAACAAGTGAACTCGGTACTTACCGCTGTGTGAACTCCAAGCAGAGGCTTGTGTCCTTAGGGTACGCAAGATTAAACGCAAAGTGTACAAAAAACATGAGCCGGAATGCCTGGCATGGGTATGTTGCGTGCATCACTGGCAGGGTGTGAATGCATATGGTGAAGTTCTTTGCAGTAATAAAACTGCCTCCTGCACAAAACAAGTAGTAAATCAGGAATGCTCGCCCGGGTGTGGTACCACAGAAAATACCTTTTGCACTGATGAAAGGAGAACATGGCATGTCCCCAAGGTCTTCATCACTGGCACATTCGTGGTGTAAAAGAAAATTAAAGACATATAAGAATTAATGTCCACCAGAGCAGCACCATGGGAAAGCTGAAAGTATACACAGGTTACAAATAAGCATGTGACAAAGCATAAGTACAAATAAGGCATTTCAGTGCTTGCTCAGGCTCATGATGTTTTCCCCAAGAGACTATAGTGAATTCAATGCCTTGGCTTATATGTAAATAGGTGTCAACGACATGTTAAAGCCCTGAAAACCAGCATAGGTATGTAGACATGTTGCCCTATTATTTACAATACTGGGACTAATGTATATACAAGGAGGAGGAGGAGAGAAAGAGAAGGCAGGGATGTTAACCAGAAATGCGTCTGGTTGGCTACCCTACTCTGGGGGACGGGAAAGAGGGAATAGAAAGACGAGATAGAGAGAAGAGGGGGGGAGGAAGGACACGGTGAGTTCGCCCACGCACGCGGAGGGCCTGAGCAATTCAAAGGCCTTCACATAGGCCAGTCGTCCTCAAGTAAGACAACAGTGCCTTCACAGCTTTGTGGGCTGACGAGCGATGGGGACGGTCTTCAAGGAGCACCTGCACGGACAACGGTCGATCGTCAAGTCGTCGCAATGCGTTCGATAAAGTTTGTCTTTCCGACTGAAATCGAACGCAGTGACACAATACATGTTCTATGTTCTCTTCGCTGCCGCAGTCGTCGCACGTGGCACTTTCGGTCATTCCAATCAAAGCACAGTACGCCTTCGTGAAAGCCACTCCCAACCACAGCCGGTATAGAAGCGATGCCTCACGTCGGTGAATCCCGGGTGGAGGTCGGAGTTGGAGCGAAGGGTTCAATTCGTGTAACCTCGTGCGCCTTATGTTTGGGGTGTTCCACTCTGATAAAGAGAGCTTGCGTGCCAGGTGACGAAGCTGCCTTCCAGCGTCTGTCCTGGAAAGAGGAATGAGAACGCTGTGTTGTTCTTGATGTGACTCTCGGGCAGCTTTGTCAGCGAGATCGTTTCCACTGATCCCGCAATGGCCAGGTAGCCATTGGAAAATAATTTCGTGGCCTTTCTGTTTGACGTCGTGGTGAAGTTTGACAATTTCATACGTTAGTTGTTCGTGAGCTCCACGTCGGAGAACTGCCTGCATACTTTGTAAAGCCGGTCTCGAGTCGGAAAACACGGCCCATGTACCAGGACTCTCTGCGTCTATAAATTGAAGTGCACTGCGCAGAGCCGTGAGCTCTGCAGCCGTGGACGTTGTGACATAAGAGGTCTTGAATCGCATTGTTAATCCTCTCGTCGGTATAAACACAGCACCGCCAGAACTGGTCGATGTAGTCGATCCGTTCGTATAGACGTGCACGTGACTGCTGTATCTCTTGTACAACAGAAGTAAGCTGAATTGCTTTAGTGCAGACGGTGATAAATCTGACTTTTTCTGAAGTCCTGGAATTTTAAGTCGGACTTCAGGGCGGCACAAACACCATGGAGGAGACACCAGCCTGGCCGGAGGTGCGTACCCCGACGTAATCGAGGCACGATATGCACTGACAGTTGTGCTATATGACGTGCGGGGTCTTTCCAGGGTGAGTGCGACGAGGTGGTGGCAAGGAGTCCGGGCAATATGCCTGACATGCGCACGCATTGTCTCGATGGCGATGAGCGTTGTGATTGAATAATCTTGAGCAATGGCGATAGTTTCAGCCGTTGACGCACTGCGTGGTACTCCAAGCCATATCCTAAGAGCTTGCGCCTGAACGCTTTGAATTGTACGCAAATTAGTTTTGCAGGTATTGGATATAACAGGTAGGCCGTACCGGAGGAACCCAACAAACAACACCCTGTATAGCTGTAACATGGGTTGTGTGGATACCCCCCAGTTCTTTCCTGCAAGGAACTTGAAGAGATGACAAATAGCCATCAGGTGCTTTTTCACGTGGTTAACGTGAGGAGTCCAGGACAGATCTCTGTCAATCACAACTCCCAAGAACCTGTGACTCTTGCTGAACGATATCACTTGTCGGTTGATTGATATGCCGTATGCAGACATTGGCTTCCGCGTAAATGCCACCACTGCGCACTTTTCCCACGTCACCTCCAGTCCTTGTTTACGAAGGTAGCATGATGTCGATGAGGCCGCCTTCTGAAGCCGAGCGCGAAGCTGAAGCCGTGTCACCCCCGACGTCCAGATACAGATGTCGTCGGCGTAGATAGAGAGTCGAACGGTGCTTGGCAGGTTCTCGATTAGTCCAATAAGGGTCAGAATAAAAAGTGTCGGGCTTAGTACTCCGCCTTGAGGGACTCCGCGGTTGTCGGGCCATCCCCGGTGAGCACGTAGAATGATCGCATCTGTAGGTAGCTGCGAACCCAGAGGTATGTCTTGCCACCCAGTCCTATTACTTCTAGCGCTTTAAGGATGGCTTCATGGGTTACGTTGTCGTAAGCTCCTTTAACGTCTAGAAACAAGGCAGCAGACAAGCGTTTACAGGCCTTCTGGAATTTGACATACATTACCAAATCGACAACGTTGTCTATAGACGAACGGCCGCGCCTGAATCCTGTTAACGTGTCTGGGTAAATTTCATAGTGCTCTAGGTACCACTGCAGTCGCGTTAGAACCATCCGTTCCATTACTTTGCCTACACAACTTGCAAGCGCGATCGGACGGTATGACGAAATGTCTAAAGGCGACTTGCCAGCTTTGAGGAGCGGAATCAGGCGACTTGATTTCCATTCCTGGGGAACGGTGCCTGTCTGCCACGAGTCGTTGTACAGGAGCAAGAGTGCCATTCGAGCTCGTTCACCAAGGTTACACAAAGCGCGTTATGTAATGCCATCTGGTCCTGGGCCTGAGGAACGCCTGCATAAAGCGAGCGCAGCTTCAAGTTCGTCCAGAGAAAAAGGGCACTCCATACGGGGATCATGGGAGGATGGTGAGTGGTCAGGAGTCTGCGTTCCAGTGGAACTTGCTACACCGGCAATCCTCCTACAGAAGGATTCTGCGACTTCAATCTCGCTGCATTGTAGGTAAAGGGCGAGGGAATTAAATGGGTGGCGCTGTCCAGGGGTTGCACGGAGGCCCCGAACAGTTCTCCATATAAGAGACAAAGGCTTTCGGGGATCCAGAGACTCGCAGAAAGACGCCCATCGTTGTGAAGCCGGCTTATTCATTTGACGCTGTATTTTCTTCTGTGTGCGTCTGGCCAATCTCAAATCATGAATGGACTTTGTGCGCCTATATCTTCGTTCCGCACGGCGTCGAAGTGCGCTAAGTTTCTCTAGCTCAATGTCGAATTCGGTGCGTTTGGAGCTTTTCAAAGTCGAATGTGTGGCACCCTGTAAGGCACCTTTTATTGCGTCCCCTAGGCTGGATGGCATCTCGTCTCGACAGCGGTCTTCCAGGATTGATTTAAATTTCGGTTAGTCGATGGATTGGACGGCACCGGAGCACTTGGAGCTAGTCAGTCCCTCAATCGTGAGATAAGTTGGGATGTGGTCACTTCCCCGCGTTTCCAAGTCCGAAAACCATTTAACTCTTCTGTTAAAGGAGCGCGAAACAAAGCTTGAATGTATATACAAGATGTACGAACTATCATGCACCAAGATTTTAAAATATGCACATGCCACGTCGCTGGACAGAACCAAGGTAATGTTGTTTGTCGTCCCCCCACTTGGAGATACTCACGTTTTCTATTCCGCCTAATTACATATCTAGTCTAAATAATTAATCAACTTTACAAATATTAAATGAAAAGTGTGATCGAGAAAATTGCTGAGCAACACGAAAAACTACAGCTCACTGTTGCTGAATATGTCCTACATAAGTTTTTTTTTCCAGCATGAAAGAAGCCTGAAATTACACGCAAAGTGCCTTGAGCAGACAGTCGTGCGGCAATTTTGCATGTATTCACGGGCTCCTTTCACACTCAGAAAATTTTTTATGTAACACGTATTGAGCAACAGAAGGCTGTATCGAAAGTTTTTTATGTTGCTCTACATCTTTATTATTGACACTTTTCATTTAAATATATTTCAGAAGTTGATGAAATAATACTAATTGTGTAAGTAGGCGGAACAAAAAATAATCTAAGTACCTCAAAAAGACGGCAAAGATTACCTCGGTTCTGTCCAGCTACGTGGCATTTGAATATTCTTACATTTTGTGCATGATGGATGGGCCACCATGGATACAGGGTGTTTCAGCGAACACTCAAAATTTATGAAAGGTTACCTGTGACCGATAGCACAATTCTAGTTCATGAGCTGCTCTACTCGAAGAGGCGGACATTACTTGCACAAGAAATTGAAATGCATCCTCAAATAATTAACAAAAATTCACTGATTAAGTTTTTAACTAATTACCTGATGGCCCATATTGCAATTTACAAATTGTAGCCGTGGAGTTCGCAAGGCGGATCCACTTAGAATTAATTCTCAGGATGCGCCCAGTTTCGAGATATTAATTCCCGAAATTTGCGGAGAAATTGGCGTTCCAGTTAGGTTCTTCACAAAACGTCGCTTTATGCATTGAAGCACAAAATTAACTAGAACGCCAATGCATTTCTCCGCAAACTTCAAGAATTAATATCTCGAAACTAGTGTCATCCAGAGAATTCGTTCGAAGTGGATCCACCTTGCGAATTTCACGGCTACAATTTGTCAATTGCAATATGGGCCATCAGGTAATTAGTTGAAAACTTAATTAGTGATTTTTTGTTAATTAGTCGATTATGCATTTCAATATTTGTGCAAATGATGTCCGCCTCTTCGAGTAGACCAGCTCATTAACTAGAATTGGGCTATCTGCCACAGGCAACCTTAAATAAATTTTGAAAGTGTTCGCTGAAAGACCCTGTATATTATATATATACCAGGTATTTCAGCGAACATTAAAATTGTGTAAAGGTTGCCTGTGGCAGGTGGCACAGTTCTAGTTCTTGAGCTGGTCCACTCGAAGAGGGGGACATTAGGAGCACGAAAAATTGAAATGCATAATCGACTAATTAACAAACATTCACTAATTACGTTTATAACTGATTACCTTTGGCCCATACTGCAAATTACAAATTGTAGCCGTGGCATTCGCAAGGCATATCCATTTGGAACGAATTCTCAGGATGACACCAGTTTCGAGATATTCATTCCCGAACTTTGCAGAGAAATGCATTGGCATTCCAGTTAATTTTGTGCTTCAATGCATGAAACAAGGACTTGTTAAGAAAGTAACTGGAATGCCAATGCATTTCTCTGCACAACGGTTCTCGCAGCGGTCGTGGCAGTGCAAGACAAACTCAGAAACAAGGGATGTGGAAATGTAAAAGTACAGAAAAGGAACGAATGCGAAGAGCAATAAAAAAGGGAAAGAAGCGTTAAGCGCGGCTATCGCTGCAGCCAAGGGCTACATCCACAGTAAGACACCGCTGGTTCTGAGCAGGCCGCCCGTATCAGGACGCACATTACACTATAGTCAAATACAGCTCAAGAACGAAGTGGAAAATGCCCATCAAAAGAGGCCCTCCGTCCAGTAATGTCAAGAGACTCATGGCGTTGCAGCTGATCTGGTTAACCCGTAGTTTATCGCTTTGTACTTGCCAGTCCCCTGGAATGTAATGTTAACAGGTCAAAGAGAAATAACCACGTCATGAAAATCTGTCATGATTGACTGGCTCCTCTGAGGGTCATTTACTGCTTCATTCTTAAATTGCACCCGGCTTTACACAATGCTGCATTCTCTAATCGTATTTGACAATGTTAGCTTCATATAATAACAGTAATGTAGACAATGAATAATACTACAATATGGCATCCTATGTAGGTTTATATGTACAAAACTGACACAAGAGCTGTGAGAGATGCCATTGCGGACAGGCACGGATTTGATCTAAGATTGGAATGCTTACCTCGACTACCTTACAGAAGAGCTCGCAGTCTTCATCGAAGATGGCAAGCAGGAGGAGGGGATTGGCTTCCTACTCTACAGCCACTGTCTTTAGTTCAATTCTGGCCTTTTCGATTTTCTCTAGGCATGTCCTCAAGTTCGCCTTTTTTATTAAGCTGTGAACATACCTAAAAACCTGTCACCCAACAGTCTTGATTTGATCGTCAAATGTTTGAGAGGCACTGAACCCCAGCAGTACATTGATATGTGAACACATGTGCATTTCTTCGAAGAGGAAAGGCCACTTTTCCTTCACGTACAGCACGCTTCTGCTGGCATTGATCAACTGCCTCTGTGACGAATATGTTTCAGGCATTAGCTGTGTGACCCGAGAACTGTTTGGGGAAGCTAGCCTAAATTGGGCTTGCAACTCTTCTCTTTTCTTCTCAAGTTTCAGCTGTTTCCGTGGACGGAAGATCAGGCTGCCAGGCTACACAGCCATAAGAATCTTTTTGGAGTTGTGGCTTTTTTGTGGTGAACTCTTCTTCATCTTCTGAAACACACCGCTTCAAACACTCAGAGCTGCGCCTTCTCTTGTTATTAATGCAATTCTCCAGCTTCCATAGAAGCGTTTCTAATCCTGTAGCAATGACGGTACCGTTGAGGGTGTCCTCGAAAGTTCTTGGAAACTTGCTGATGATTTCACTCGCAGCACTTTGCGCCCAGGCTTCTGATGGCAGGCAAGCACCCTGTCACTTTGTGTTCTAACCATTTCATTCAGATCACTTTTCAGTGGACGCCTGCCCTCTTGACATGCTTTTACGAGTTCGAGTGGAAATGCGTCCCATGGAATATCAACAGCCTGGCCCAACAGGCTCACAGAAGCTTCACTTCCTTTTGGTATGGACACTTGCACGGCTGGTGAGGCAGCTGTCTGGAACTTTTCGAGTAGGATGCGTCTACTGGCCACATTCAGGAACATTAGGTCGGCTTCCACTACATACTTGAGGTGCTCAAGCGACTGAACACCGCAGTCCAGCAGTTTCTGTACAGTAAGTTGCATCCCTTCATTGTCCAAGTGTGGCAGCCAGCTGGAAATATGCTTTTCCAAGTCCATTCTTCCTGTCAAAAGCATGAAATCAAGCAAAGTCTAATATAGCATGCTTCAACACAACAGGGTACTTGTTGCGGGCAAGTTTGTACTGCACCAACGGAGTCCAATCAAGGAGGCTTTGAAGCTTCAGGCATTTGAAAGGACCATCAATACTGATGATGTTGTAGAAGTGCATAGCACTCGTGAGTTCTGCAGAATGCTCAATCACGACGTCAGCTCTTGGCGATAATGAAGTGCTTAGTTTCTTGAAGTCACCGGGGAGTGCCACTTTTTCCTTTTGTGTGCTATACTGTTTTATTTGTTTGGAGCGTTCTAAGCACAACACTCCAAACAAACAAAACATGAACATATATCAACATATTAACCCGCCGGCTATGGGGGACATGGGACGAGTATTGCTTTCGGTTTTAATGTTTTAGTGCGTAAAGGCCAGGGAAATATTTTGCCTGGCCGCTGCCTACGTTGTTTTGTTTTGAAAATAGTTAACGGGAACCCTGGAGTGCATTGCTTGATGTATTATCTAGGCATGTTAAAATCTCTGAAGATCTTAGTACCCGTGCTGCGAAGATACACTGCAATCGAGCTCGTGGCCAGAAAAAATTGCTCGTCTGTCATCTGCTGGCATTCCTTCCTGACTTTGACGAATACTAAATGTATGAATTACGGACCGCAGATAGGCAGACTTAATGAACAAAAATTTGCATAAACTGGACTGCAGAAAAACTTTTAGTAAACGAAAGTAAAAAGTCAGCTTGTGTAATTGGTTCACTAAACTAATACTATAAAGTCAATGTCTACCGCTTTCCATTATCAGGACTATTTTCTACATTGACCTATTCTGTGTCTTTTTTAGTCACGCTGTTTAGCCGCCTGTAGTCAGCGCAGAAACATAGCGTTCCGTCTTTCTTCTTTACAAGGCCGACCGGCGATGACCAGGGACTTTTGGAAGGCTGTATAACATCGTCCTGAAGCATCGCTTCGATTTGCGTATGTATCGCGTCAGGTTCTTTGGCCAAAGCTCGGTAAGGCTGTTGTTTTATGAGCAGAACGTCGGTATACGTAATGATTCGGTGTTTCGTGATGGGCGTCTGACGCACCTTAGAGGACGAGGCGAAACATTCTTGGAATTTAAGCAGCAATTTGTGGAGCTCTATTCGTTGTTCCTACGGTAGGGTCGAGTTAATGTCTACTTTGCGAGTGATGCAGTCGCGGCCCCGGGTGTCGATTGGAGATCATTGTCCTGGGATGCAGACGTAAAATATTCAGCAATGTCCGTTATCCGGCAGGCGAGGGCGATGGCAGTGTGACGAAAAAGGTGATGGTATTCATCACTAAACATCAGCACAAGCAGCGTAGAACGTCCGTCACGAAGCGTGACGAGGCTGCGAGTGGCGCAGATACCTAGTGTGAGCAAGAGAGACAGCTTGCCTTCAGTCACTGCCTCACCGTCACGTAACTTGTAGCACACGACATCAATGAGGACACTCGAACGCGGTGGTAACGCGACGTTGTCGGCATAAACGCGAAACATGCTGTCGTCGGTTTTGTCTGCTGCTTTCTCGTGTCGAGGAGGTCACGGTGCGCTCCCGCAGGTCGATAATAGCGCCATATTCCCGTAGAAAGTCGATTCCCAGGATTATGTCTCGGGAACATTCGCGAAGTACAAGGAGAGAAACGTGCGTCCTCGAATGCTAACTCTGAGTGTGCACATACCAAGTGGGGTGACTACATGTCCGCCCGCAGTACGAATTTGTGTTCCAGTGCCAAGGCGTAAGTACTTTCTTCAGGTCTGTCGCTAGTTTTCGGCTCACGATCAGAGTAATCAGTCCCAGTGTCCAATAACGCAGTGACTTCATGGTGACTGTCGAACACCACAGGTATATCTAAAGAGAGTCGGCTTGCGAGTTCAGTTGTCGTGGAATCACTGCTGGTTCCTGGTCGCGTCGCTGGGAGGCCTTGCTCGCGTCCATTATCAGCGGCCTAGCCCCCGAAGGTCGCTGTCTTTATTTTACCCGTATAGGGCTTGGCGAACGCCCCTGCGCCGCTACTGGGGAGCTCCGGGAATTTGGGGAAAATCGTCTCGGCTACGGTGACCGTGACTGCCGTCGCAAGGGCAGTGGCATGCTCTGCTGAGACAGGTATTCTTCAATGGCTCTTGGTCTTTCGCCGAATCTTGGCCTTGGCGAGTCGACGGCAAAACCCTGAATTCGAAGGCGGCGATACGGGCATTCACGGTATACGTGTCCGGGTTCGCCACAGCGATAGCACAGCGGTCGCCTGTCCGGTGTGCGGCAGACGTCCGATTTTCTTTGAAGCGGTTGCCGCTTATCGAAGTGCTGGATCGGTTGCACTGATGTAAGTGTATCGTGAGGCGTGGGTCGTACGAAGCGCGGTGAAGCAGGAATATACCGACTCGCTGCTTCCGCGTATGATGCACGGCGGAGCTCCGTCGGCAGAGGTGGTGTGACCTCACTGTACCTCGTTCCTGATAAGGCTGGCTATAGATATCGCAGTAGGTTGGGGCGGGCAGTGAATTCTTTGCAGCTCGTCGCGCACCACTGATCGGATGACGTCACGGCGGGAGTCAATGTTTATGCTACATCCGGCAGCTCCGATCTGGCCCATCGATGACGCGACACTGATTTGCCGGTCGTACACTGCTGACCGCTGCTGAAGCACTTGTTCCATTGTCGTGGCTTCCGTTAAGAACTCAGCCACAGTCGTCGGGGGACTTCGAACGAGGCCAGCGAAGAGCTGCTCCTTAACCCCTCGCATTAAGTGGCGGAGCTTCCTATTTTCTGCCATGTCCGGGCCAGCTCGACGAAAGAGGCGCGTCATGTCCTCAACGGCATTACGCTCTCATTGGGCATTTGGATGCGCGACTGAATGGCCCGCTCGGCGCGTTCACAGCGATCAGCAATGGCGTAACTTGCTGGCAGATGACGGCAAAACTCGCTCCACGACGAGAAGGGTTCGCGGTTCTCGTACCAGGTACGAGCGCAATCCTCCAGGCTAAAGTACAAATTCTTCAGCTTGTTCGCATCGGTCCACCCACTGAAATCGGCGACGCGTTTCGAACTTAGAGAACCAGTCTTCGACGTCCTCGAGGATGGAACCATGGAAGACTTTTGGCACTTTCTGTAGCGTACAGTGAGCACCAGTAGTAGTGCCTTCCATGCTGCTTTGGTGTGTCACTGACGCCATCTTGGGAAGAGCCCCAGACTCAGGGAGCAATTCTCGGATTCTTCGGCTGGCCCGCTAAACAGGTGTTGTCACTGCAGGGACAGGGCTACCAGGAGGAGTGTGTGTGGGACATTGGCTGGGACTACCCAGCACCTCCACCAGTTTGTCACATGCTACAGAAGGCCTTTATAACAAAATGTACTGCAAAGGCAGAGACGAGCACTAGTCAAGACGATGGCGGCGTTTTGTTAATTTTCTGTTTGGGGTGATGTAGCTGCTATGCTACCTCTTTGACACTACTCGAGGCGGCATAAAAAGTATATCTTCTTGAACCAATGAACAAGGTCTTAAGGCGGAGAGAAAACGGAACGCCTTTACGTTTTGCGAACGCAACGAGATGTTTTCGAGAATTTCGTACTGATCGCGAAAAGTGCTCACTAATAGTGTAATCAGTGCCATTAAGTTTTCGGCCATTCCAAAGGATCTTTACTTTGGTTTTATGGAATGTAAATTTGGCTATGAGGGGGCGAGAGTGAATAGGGTGTGACGACCGATGCGATGTGCACGTTCTATTGCTTTTGGATGAATGATCAGTTGCAACCTATCGCGGCACAGATCCACAATCACTCTTTCTAGGTCGGCAGTGGTTTACGGTGGTGCACGCCTCGGCAACGCTAGCGCCAACTTCCCCGGTGTGACGGCCAGGTTTGAACGCGAGTATCTCAACTGGAACTTCGGAGCCAGCTGCAGTGCGTGTGGCCGATCGTGGTTCGAGTACAACCTGGTGTACTCGTCAGTGCAATTCCTTCGGAGGAACACCGAAGAAACACACAAGCTTCGCTTACCCCCATCTCTTCGACAGGGGAGAGGCTACTGACCTTTAATTCTTTCCCGTTAAAACTAAGCTTTTCCTATAAATGAACCTATACTTTGCGACTTATATATCTAGCGTTACCTAGCGACGGACCAATGGCACGCCAGACGCGTTAGATGCATGCGTCATGCGCCAGGCCATAGCCTCCTCTATAACTTTTATAGAGGAGGCTATGGCCAGGCACGCCGCCGAAGCGAGCGAGGCCGGTTGCGCAAGTTAGCGTTCGCCTGTTCGGCGTCCGTCTGTCGTTTTCGTTGTAACCTAGTTTGCTTGGCTCCCGGCGTATTCTTGCGTTTCTAGTGCACTGCGACAATGCACCACTGCGCTATTGAACTACGGCAAGGTAAGCAATGTTGTTTGAGTATGCGACGCATTTAGGCTTACGACACGGAACCTGCGAGGCAGTTAGCGAAAAACAACTAGGCCGTCCTGGCGCAGTTAATTTGAGTTAATGAATTGTACTGAGCCATATTTGTGACGCTTGCTACGGCCCCAACATTATTGTAACTTATTTAGGTAGTTTTGGGGCACGCTCGCTGCACCCGGCTTTGTGGCGCAGTTAGGAAAAAGCAAGCTCCGCCGCCTGACGCATTTAGTTTTGCGTGTACTGAACCTTACTAGGATAGGTTGCTGACACTTTATTTGACCCCCAACATTATCACATACGTAAGCATTTCTGTGGTTACGCAACGAGAAAACTGTCCGAGCATCCATGACGATCGCATTCAAGTTCGATAGCTGTGGAAGAAGAAGACGACGAATGCGCGAGCAGTAGCACGAACGCGTCTTTGTGATTGAATGACGTGTGCACTCAGGCACGCACTTATAGCACATCTTTAAAGAGCCAGACCTGGATCAGCCGTGGCTTCGGATCGGAACGTCATCAGCGCACCTGGCGCCGCCATCCGCAGCAGTTCGTGTCGCCGCAGCGCTGTCGCATTTATCGCAATGGCGCCAAGACGACCGCAGCCGCTGAGCAGTGCTAGTTTTACCCGCAGTGTTGAGTGTGAGCACTCAGCACCACGTCGTTACTACGAAATGCTTGCGCATCATTCAGATAAAGTAACGCTGAGGAGGCCAAAAACCAGGAACTTGTAGCTAGAAAATTCCGTCTTCTGAACGATTGAAAAAAAGCTTTGCACCCACGTAATTGTCTTGCGTGCGACTAGAAGGCATTCCTGCGAGCGTCTAGCATAGTCTGGCTGAGAGCCTCTGTTGTGGCCACCTCTGTACCATCTCGTCGTCTGAAGCCAAGTTGTTTTGGAAACGCACCGTCGCCTGTGTATTTGTGCTGTTTAACTGCAGGAAATAATGCCCGGGAATCGGGGAATGCTTAGAGAGCAGATGCTTTCTTCATATTTTATGGCACTCTTTGGGATGAGTCGGGTTAAAAAAAATTAAATTATGGGGTTTAACGTGCCAAAACCACGATCTGATTATGAGGCACGCCGTAGTGGGGGACTGCGGAAATTTTGACCACCTGGGGTTCTTTACCGTGCACCTAAATCTAAGTACACGGATGTTTTGGCATTTCGCCCGCATCGGTATGCGGCCGCCGTGGCCGGATTCGATTCCGCGCCGTCGTGCTCAGCAGCCCAACACCATAGCCACTGAGCAGCCACGGCGGGTGGGAAGAGTCAGGTATTTTCTACGTCATGTATCTAAAAGCGAATTGGTTTTGTTTCTAATGCCGCCCATTGACCACTTTCGCACGTTTTGCCTCTACGTGCAGTATTCCTATAATGTCTAAATACCAAAATGAAACATGCTTGTAAATAACTTCTTTCAGCTCATGCCGCTCGGTCCAGTTTCGTACTGAAACTACTGCTCCTGACTTGAGACCACAAATTTTAATGAAAGCACAAAAAGCCCGGATAGAGCACTTATATAGAGCAAAAGAACGTTTCCTCATTTTACAAGGCGTCTTGCGTCTATATTATGAAATTGCACGTGGTCCATATTCGATGGAGGCTCGTAAAGATAGTTCGCAAACCATTTTTTATCAAATAAGCAAACGATTCCGCACCACGACCGCGCGCGTATGAGCAGTAAAAAAACAAAAAAAGTCACAGGCCTGCGGGGCACACGCAGCGCAGTCACAGCGTAAGCTGGCGGAGCGGCTCAAGAGTAGCTCCCAATTGGGCACCACGCACAACAGGGTCTTCGTGGCAGCATGTTCGCCTCGTTTTGACGAGAACGACCTGAACTGTCCGCCCGGCGTTGACGGCGAGCTGCGGCTTGTAATTCCAGCACAGCAGTCAGCACAGCAGTCTGCTGAGCCCGATCAAGCCTTAGAACTGCAACTTACATGTCGGACGCTGCCGCCTTTGCAGTCACTTTAACTAGATGGCGCCACCATACTGGCGGAGGCTCGGCAGCTCGGGGGCGCGTTGATTGCGCGCCTCGTATGAATCGCATATCGTCGTCTGCGCCTGCGGACACTGCGTTTGCAGGCATCTTACCTAGATGGCGCCATCATACTAGCGGAGGCTCGAGTCGTCTCGCCCTGCGTGCTTGCCCTATATATGGGTATTTTGCGCGGCGCGATAGCTAGCGTTTGCGTGGCTCAGTGGTAGAGTATTTGGCTCCCACGCAGCGGGCGCGTGTTCGATCCCGGCGGGAATTTGGTACTTTTTTCGCGTTTCCGACGATAGCCGTTACACGGCGGACGCCGGCGGCGGCATCATCGCGACCCGAAACGGCTATTCGAATGAGCCCATAACAGCTTACGCTGTAAAAACAAAGGTGCGCGTATCGGTTTAGCCGGCGTAACTACATGCCCGCTAGGATTCAAAACGAGCGCACCTAAGAGCGAAAACCGGAAGTATGGTTTTCAGGTATTCACGCCGACGGCTTGGTGCGCTGCAGCCAAGTCGGCCGCTGGGCTCTATGGGAGCGTCCGCTCTGGTTGAATTTCTTTCGCTATGACTGGACAGACGAGTGGCCGTTTAATGCACCCAGACTGCTCTTCTCAGATGCCACCTTCTCATTGGTTGCGCACGTATACGTTACCGGACGAGGTACGCCACCTGGCCAAACTAGCACACAACACATTCAAACAGATTACAAGAGCTCCCACAGAGGGCGACACTAATACAACACGATTCCTTTGTCCCAAAGCCTACCGTCGACTTGAATCACCTTTTCATATCCGCAATCTTCGTCGTGGCACCGGCATCCTTCAAGTCTGCAAATGAAGAACTTCTGCATTGAAGTAGCCTGATATTTTACTTTTCTATGGTTGTTCACAATCCCACTCCACTCTGAAACGACTCATGGGCTTGAGAGTACATAAATAAATGAATAAATAAATCAATACTCGGTACCTCCCTCTGACTGCCCTTTTCTAAAGCCACGTACTTCCAAAGTCAGAATTAGGAACAATGCAGTGGCGCGAATCTCTGCAGTCCGGACAAAGATACAGATTTAGAAGTTAAGCACGTTTCATAAAATCTCATAAATTGGCTCGTCATCCACGATGCAAATGATCCTTGTGCAGATGTTGTGTCAAGTAAAGCTGTAGACAGCGTCAGGTGGCTACGTTGTTCATACGCAAAACTTGTCCGAATGTATTCATGGTTTTCTCAAGGTTGTTTCATTGGTTTATTACTGGTCAATTTACCAGTGAAAATGTTCTTTTAGAGAAAACGCAACACAAATACGCAAAGATATATGCGAGGAGGTCAAGACATGCATCAACGGTCAAGGAATGCGTTTAACGCCGGCTTCAGAGCGAGGTGTTGCTCCATAAAAAAGCTTTCTAGAAGATAGTCGTGTTTGTACACTTCGAAGGCGACATTGTTTTATTGTTAGAAACCAGAAAAAAAGAATATGTACCTCTACATTGCAATAAGGGGTTGTGTTTTTGGGGTGTGCTACAGAAAAAATCTGTTTCTATAGGAGCACATGGAATTGCATTCTTTGCAAGATAAAATAAAAATTCGATACTATTTAAAATTTCGGAACTGGCTTGCATTTTTAGGTGGTCTTCAACGGAGAGGTTCGGTTGTGATCCAGCTGCGCAATATGTACAGCTTCCCGCAGTTTTAGCTATATCGCGTGAGCGTCTATCACGTCTCATTTTAGCGCCTTTGAGCGGCGATAATCAGCGAGGCCGGCAGAAGTACTCTTAAGTGCCCTAAGCACTCTCCTGTGCAAGAGTCGTCTAATGCAATGTTCCCTTCAGCACGACGTACGACCATGTTATAATGTTCTCGCGCGATAAAGCTAAAAATACGGGAGGCTGTGCGTCTCTATTTTTGAAGTGCATGTGCACATTTGCAGAATTTTAAAAGCACACTACTGATTATCAGCGTGTGTGTGGCCTTTCGCAGATGACAAAGACGAAACAACAATGCAGTCCAGTCGCGCTGACACTGCTTTCAGTCATCATCATCATCATAGCCATGCACTATAGCCAACAAGACAAAGACGCCAAATAGGAGTTGCTGTTTATTAATTCTTGTGTTCTAGCAAAACACATTATTATCGGTACTATCCTTCGTACGACACTGGGCTGTTTTATTCCATGACATACGTATACAGGTCCGCATTCTCTTCGCTACATTGTGAAAAAAATTCACACTAAATCCATGTTGGTGTAGGTCAGAGAACGATTGGTTGCCAGCAGCCTCGCGCTTGTAAGCGACGTGCATGCCGGAAGAAGAAGAAGAAGCTTGGAGAATGAAGCCGACTTCGACGGAGTTGCCGAATCCCGTTGACGGTACACGAGACGCCGCGATGAGCGACATAGCTTCAGGAGCATTGACGTCCCCGATGACCCCGTGGAGCCCCCAGAACCTGCGGAGCCTGCAGAGCTCAGCGAACATTCCTACCACAAGGGAGAAGGTAACGACCGCTCGCGAATGCTCTACTTGTGAGTTTCGTAAGTAGTGGGCACTTCTGTTTACCCGTGATCGCTTTCATGCAGACACCGGCTTCACGACGCACCCAAGCCAGGATCAACATCAAGGTAAAAATGCCATCACTTCTGCGCTGCTTTCAGTTCGGAACGGCATCTATCATGCACAAAGAACAACTTCATACTTGTGAGGTCTTCACGTGTGTTCACAATATTATTGAAGTATGATGTTTCTTTCAAGTGTCCGGCTTGTGACTGCGGTAAAATAGCATGAAAGTGGGATCATACCTTGTGGACGAACGAGGAAACACATAACGGACGTGCTTTCCAGGTTCCCTTGTGGCGGTATTGTTTTGTTTGAATGTGGAATTCCAATAATGTTTGACGACAACTGTTTCGACGAGCAGAGACTGAAAATTCGGTGGACCAAGTTCACGGAAGATATTCGCAGCTGTTTCTGTTGGGGAATTGTAGGCAACATTTTCAAGAAAATTTCTTATAATCCTGTCTACCCTGCATCTCCAACGATCCGAACAGAAGCAGAAGACTGTAATGCCGTATCTCAACACACTGTAACCCAATGCATGTAGACTCATTTTTTTTACAGACAGAGGCTCAAAAGTTTTGATATGAAACAACAATAGTAATAATGAAAATATTCTTTATTTGACCATGACAATGATTAAGGAAGCTGTAAGTAAAGCTGCTCTTCGTAGGGACAACTTGACAACGGTTCAAGGCTATTTTGCACAAAACAGTCAGTAATGGCAATTACAGTACCATACTACATACAGCAAATCTGTGAAAGATGTACAGAGGCTATGAGTCTCATAAACAGAAAAAGCACAAGAACAGATATAAAGGTGGACAGAGAGTCACTATAATTTTAAAAAGCTGGCAGATCCCACGCCCTGTTTGAATCGATGCTATGCGATACAGTCAGCGGGGAGCCTACCAAGTTAACGAAATGATCCTGAGAGCACCGAGACGTATGCGACTCTTTCATGACCTGCATGAAACGCATGTCATGACATGCATGTCATGAGTGATCAGGAGTCCCCTTAGCTACACCTAACAGACCTTAAGGCGAAAGCCTTAGTCATGCTCATGACTTTGACTTCGACCATCAACGTTTAGCTTTTTGCTTCATTAAGTACCACATCCGAAACCATTCCATTGGTGTTTGTGTGTTAATCTTATTTCTGAGTCATTCTCATTTTTGGTCAGTCATGCTCATGACTATGACTTCTACCACCATACATTAGTGATTTCTTCACGTAGTACTCGCGTCCGAACCCATTTCAGTGATTTTTGAGTGTTAATCTTTTTTCGCTAAGTCATTGTCATTTTTGCTCTGTCATGGTCATGAGTATGATTTCTACCATCATCCTTTAGTGATTCTATCACTTACTACCGACGTCCAAACCCACTCCAATGGTTTTTGAGGGTTAATCTTCTTTCGCTGACTCATTGTCGTTGTTGCTGAGTCATGCTCATGACTATGACTTCTATCAGTATCCTTTGGTGTTTCCTTCACCTAGTACCCACGTCCGAACCCATTTCAGTGGTTGTTGAGTGTTAATCTTTTTTGCTGGGTCATTGTCATGACCTACATGACACGCATAATATGACATTTACGTCGTAACCTATCACTTATGTTCGCCATACACACCTGTCATGCTATGCCAATTTTGCTACTTACCAAGTTAACGAAACGACCATGAGAGCACCTAGACGTAGGCGGCTGTTTCTTGACCTACATGATACGCATGTCATGACATTCATGTCATGACATGCGTACATTCATGTCCTGACATCATTTATGTCCTTCATATACTCTTGTCCTAGTATGCCAATTTTGGTACATACCAAGTTAACGAAACGACCATGACAGCACAAAGACGTAGGCGGCTAGATAGATAGATGATAGATATATAGATAGATACTGTCGAAGTATCAAATGTTCGCCAAGAACTACTTCTCATTAAAAAAAAATCCAAAGTAGCAAAGAATCGAGAACTGATGATGCTAATGGGTGCAAGTATGGTTATGATAGTAACGATAATGATAGTACAATACAACAATGACTCAATAATGACCATAACTCAGCAAAAAATGACAATGATTCGGTGAAAAAAGATTTACATTAAGAACACTGGAATTGGTTCAGATGTGGGCACTAAGTGAAATACACAGTAAAGGATGATGGTAGAAGTCATAGTCATGAGCATATTCAGAAAAAATCACAATGACTCAGCGAAAAAAATTAACACTCAAAAACCAATGGAATGAGTTCGGATATGGTACTAAGTGAACGAAAAAGCTAAAAGTTGATGGTCGCAGTCAGGCATGAACATGACTAGGGCTTTCGCCTCAAGGTATCTTAGACGTAGCAAAGGGACTCCTGACTAATGACATGAATGAAACAGCCGCCTACGTCTTGGTGGTCTCATGGTCTTTCCATTAACTTTGTAGGTTCCCCGCGCACTGCTTTGCATAACATCGATTCCCACAGGGCGTGGGATCTGCCGGCTTCTTTTTTTTTGACGTGGACCTTTACAAAAAATTTAGCCACCTTTGGTGAAATGGCAAATGTTACCTACTTAAGTCGCTGCCTTTTTCTCGTTATTTGACTGTCTGATGAATGAAATAATGAATAGGAACATACGCACACACATAAAATGACAAACACTTATTGTTAAGGCGCTTCAAACAATGAGCTCTGTAGTTGACACAAGACATATAGTACGATGGGCACATAGTTGTTGAGGCCAAGAAACTGAATAATTGAAGAAAGCAGTGGAATATAGAATGTAAGAATCAATCGCGAAGGTAGGCACACTTGCAAAATCAATACAGAAATGGTACTAAAAAAGTTGTCGCAGTTTCACCTGAAAGGTGAAGCATCAATTGCGATAGCAAATTTGTAGAGAGCTATACGGAGTAATGATATTAGCTTTATCAGCTGTATAAACATGGACATGCAGCAGCACCGGCAACGCGCAGAACTGTTGACGCCGTCGGCGTTTTGCCCGCGTTCGCTCAAAATGCGTGCGGCGTTGTTGACTGTTGCCGGAGCCTCTGATATAAATAGGCACTTGGTGCCGCAGCTAAACGTCGCCTCCCTTCCCTCCCCCTTCCCCCCCTACCCCACGGCCTCTCGCGCATCGGAAGAATGCGCGTTTGCTCTACATATATGGTGATTGTAAAGGAGGAAAGAGACGCCTACTTCTGCAGCCCTTAAGGAAGCACGGCGCTGAACGCGCGTTTGTTCTCCGCCGTGCGTTCACTCCCCTTGAAAGAGCGCGTCCCTCGCGCCCTTTCACTCGCAGATACAGCGTTCGGCGGCGCGCGGCGACGATTTCATCTCCATTGACGTCATACGGAACCTCACGGCGACGGCAACGGCGATGATGACGCCGACGGCAGAAATCTGCTTTGGAGTGTCCATATAATTGCTATCGCAATAAAAGTTGTCGCAGTTTCACCTGAAAGGCGAAGCATCAATTGCGATAGCAAATTTGTCGAGAGCTATACGGAGTAATGATAGTAGCTTTATCAGCTGTATAAACTTGGACATGCAGCAGCACCGGCAGCACGCAGAACTGTTGTCGACGCCGTCGGCGTTTTGCCCGCGTTCGCACAAAATGCGTGAGGCGTTGGTGAGTGTTGCCGGAGCCTCTGATATAAATAGGCACTTGGTGCCACAGCTAAACGTCGCCTCCCTTCCCTCCCCCTCCCCCCACGGCCTTTCGTGCGTCAGAAGAAGGCGCGTTTGCTCTACATATATGGTGATTGTAAAGGAGGAAAGAGACGCCTACTTCTGCAGCCCTTAAGGGAGCAGGGCGCGGAACGCGCGTTTGTTCTCCGCCGTGGGTTCACTCCCCGTGAAAGCGCGCGTCCCTCGTGCCCTTTCACTCGCAGATACAGCGTTCGGCGGCGCGCGGCGACGATTTCATCTCCATTGACGTCATACGGAACCTCACGGCGACGGCAACGGCGATGACGACGGTGACGCCGACGGCAGAAATCTGCTTTGGAGTGTCCATATAATTGCTATCGCAATAATAAAAGATACACGTATTCAACTCCGATCAGATCAGATCTGCAAGATCAACTATGGGCCATCCAGCGAGCTCGAGAGGCGGCCGGGAGACTGGGTCCCTCAACCGCCACTGGCGCGGCCTAGGCTCAGGCCTCAATCCGCTGGTCTCAATAAAGTTGTTTCACTCACTCACGTATTCAAAATACATATATATGAATAAGCGAAGAAGGTAAATGACACGCAACTTAACGCAAATATAGAAAACAGAAAACTGTCAGCCATCTTCCATCTCCACTGGTGGAGATGGAAGACCAGCGAAGCTGTACTAGGGTGGGAATTATGTATTTACAATTAGGCTTATTAAGATTTGATGGTGTAATTGGTTTTTTGGACTAATAAGCAATGAAAAATATATATGATTTGGTGGTTTTCATTAATTAGTGACCACTTTTCTTTTATTTATATACTTCATTTATTTCATTATTTATAGACTTCATTTATATAGGGACGGTACACCGCCGTAGTGTGTACGGCAAAGGCTCGCACGTTCTTCATAAACACGTCACCAACGCCGCTCGTGTTCGGTGCGAACGCGAGCCGAAGGCGGCCGCCTTTGACAACAGTTCAGACCGTTGCTGGTGCTCCTACATGTCCAAGTTTATATAAACAGCTCCTCAGAATTTTGAGAATGACAGCCCATAAACAAATGTAAAGAAACAAAACACCGGCAACACATGCCTTTTATGTTAAATCTTCTGAGACTAAATATTAAAAGTGCGAAACAAAAAAAAAAGATGCAGTTTCGCCCGAACGGCGAAGCATCAATTGTGATGGCAAATTAGTAGCGAGCTATACGGAGTAAGCATAGTAGTTTTATGGGCTGTATAAACTTGGACAGATTCGCTTACTAACTGAATCAACACGGATGGTGTCAGCACGTACACGCAAATATCAATAGATCACATTCGATGACCGTGCACAGCCGCTGTCAAAACGCTGGCGTGAGCAAGCGCGAAAGCAGTAGCGAGCGAAGGTTTATGCTGTCTATCGCTTCAACGGAAACTGAGCGGCGAAAGCACAGCGCATACACAGGTAAGAGCCGTGTTGCAGATCGCTTTCAAGATACGGTGCTCGCGACCGCCCGTGGCCGCCCAAAGTACAAGTACGCGGTTACTTGCTCGTAGAGCAAAAGCCGCACTCCCTCCTTCCCTCCCGCACTGCCTTCCCTCTTTCCTCCTTTTGCGTGGGTGATTGAGTCGCCAGTGTGCCTTGCGCCCGGTCGCAAGATACGCATTTGGTGCCGCAGATAAACGGCGCCTCCCCTCCCTCCCGTCTCCCTACGGCCTTTCGCGCGGCGGAAGAAGTCGCGTTCGCTCTCCGCCGTGCGTTCGCTCCCCGTGAAAACGCGCGTCCTTCGCGCGCTTTCACTCGCCCATACAGCATACGGCGAATGAGAGTTTTTTTCTACACGCGGACACGACCATCTCAGACAGCCCTTAACAGCTTCGCTGTAAAACTAAATAGGTATCAATAGTTACATACGATGCCGCTCTACTCTAAGGAACTGATATAACATTCAGAGCTTTATTTTGCGCTTTCCAATCTTTCCACGCTCGAAATAGTTTTAGAACAACGAGTAAAACTTTTCAGCGTTGCTTGCAAAGCAGGCTTTTATAAGTACTAATGATGATAAATCGCTTTTCTCAAAACATTATTGGAGTTTGACGCTTCTGTTATTTGCACGGAGTTGCTCTATATTCTTGTAACCCCTTAGCTTCGTAAAAAACATATTTCTTTAGCAAGAAGAGCCCGCACCATGTGTAACAGCCCACATGGACAAACTACGGCTTGTAGCCATGACCCTCGTGGATCGAAGATTATTGCGGAATCGCTGCTGCTGAAGGTTATGAATGCCACAGTGCTGCATTTGCTCGAAGCTGCCCAAGTGCTACATTTGTGGCTAATTCATTCATTTATACTAGCACCTGCTAAAGAGCTTCGGAGAAGTCAAGCCATATGGAGTCAAAAAAAGTGTAGACATTCACTTTCCGCGATACGACTGCGGATCGAACGGCAGGCTGTGGTCATAGGGAAACCTACTGTAGAATGAACGTATTTTGGCCATACAGAAAGTTTTCGAAGAAGCCTAGAATCCCTACCCACGTACAAACAGCCGTAGGCGTTTCATTTCGTTGAATACAAATGAAATGGACAGCCGCTCCGCTGCAACACACCGCTGAAATGTGTGAAATTATTAATACAGACAGATATGAAAAGCTCTTCTTTTTTGTAACCTCGCCTCGAGGGCCTTCTTTATCTATTGGTCATATATGTGTGCTTTACAGTCGATGTTTCTTCCACAGAATGTCCAATAAGACCATTTCAATGTCTCTGATTGTTCCATTAGGGGGTCTTGTGATCGTGAACTCTCCAACCGGTTCAGTTATTTTGAATGGGAAATAATGACCTCTGCTCGCAGGTTCAAAGCCCGGTACAAAGATCCGAAGAGCGTGTGGCTCTATCGCGAACACGGCGGCCAGAGTCCACATCCAAGGAGCTTCGAGCGCTGCCGGTTCCGGTGCTACAATCGCCAACGGTAGAACCGGGGCGAGGCGATGGAGCACCCAGCTTTGACACCAGCGAGGTGCGTTCTGCTCTTGTCGTGCACACCAACTTTTTGTGGATTAGCAGTGAAAGGGTAGTAACTGCATCTTTTTTATGTTATATCTACAGTTTGGGCAAGTCTTCTTCAGGACAGGCCTCGTCTACATGTTATCTCAGAGAAACACCGTCACCTGTCTCCGCTTTCCAGTATCTAATATACATTTATGATAGTCATACCTAGCACATGGGAAACTGCCAGCAACTTTCTGCCCGCCGATGCCTTTTGAGGCTTCAAATGTATCATCGTGCATTCCAGAGTGACCGCTGGTGCTCGCGTACATACGAGAGCCCACACGTTATCTGATTAGACAAGACTTTTTGGAATAGAATTGGTAGCACTACTTGACCACTTTCAGAAAGAATAAGTGCACGTTGCGCTGAGCTACAATTGAAAACCATTGTTCTTCCAGCAAAAATCAGCCACCGGCAAAATGCAAAACGATGCAGTCGTGACAAATTGTCAAGCTACACGACTTCAATAGAAGAGCGATTACTCATATATGGCGGTTTTATATCTTATTACGAGAAAATATTTATTTGCAACTGTTTAAGAGTTATAACCGGACAAAGAGGCAGAACATAAACCAGGATGGCGTCTCAGTCTGCGGAACATCTTTGATTCTTTCTAATCCGATAAAGACACCAAAACCCCTTTGTCGTCTTCATCCCTTAAACACCACGCCGCGAAGACCGAAGCACCAGCGCGGTGCTCGTTAGAATTCTACATCGCAGGACAACGCATACGGCATAAGTCCGATGACATGAAGAACGACATCGATTTGTCGGACGTTTCAGTTAAGAGAGCCAGCATAGAGAAAAGTGGTTTGGAGATCACCCCAAACGAGCGGCCGAAGAGACAGAGGCGAAACTTCGCAACAGGCCAAGCAATGTCAAGACAGTCGCGCTCGGTATCGAGTGGTTGCGCTTTGATGGTGGGAGAAGTCGGCCGACGTATGTCATGAAGCACGGAACGCACGCGTTGGATGTTGTGCAAGGACAGCGCCGATGCCATAGACAAGCGACATCGGCAAAATTTTGGACAAAGCGGTGAAAGTATACACACGAAAGAACGCTGCTAGCATACTTCGGTGAACACTACGCAGAGAGCTTTATCACGGTGCCAGTTGTGCGTGGGTTAGGTGGATCCCAGCTGTGCTCACAATGTGGCTAAGTACGGCGATCTCTGGGTGACCAAAGCGGCATTTAGATGAGGTGAACTGGATGCCGCAGTCGCGAAACATACTGAGACTGGCCAGGACGCGCTGGAGGTGATTTGAAAAGGTCCGCGATAAAACGATATTATCAAGCTGACACTGGCAATTGGGCCATTTCAATCCATGGAGAAGGGAGCCCATCATGGCTAAGATGCTGCTGGCGCATGGTTGAGGCAAAAGGCATGACTTTGAACTAGAAAAGAATGTCCATAGCAACGATGTCGGTCTTCTTGTTGTCCAGTTAGTCGTCAAAAAATTGACAGTAACCTGATGATCTCTAATGATTTGAGAAGGCAGTAACCTGCCTTCACAGATCGTTATTTCGGTCCATAAAAGCAGCCGAACGCGTCCTCTCATTGTGGTAGATATTAGACGTATTTTTCTGTGTTCAGGTATATATTTTCTAGACGCTGCATTCAGGTAGTGATATTCCACAATGAACCGCCAGGTGTCGTCTACTCGTTTACGTCTCGAGTTGGTCAAACGCCGCTGGCGGCATCTGACCAACTCGCGACGTAAACGAGAAGCAGTCCCTAAACTGTTCAAGCATTTCCATAAGCCGGTGTCGATCTACACTAGTTAAGCTCGGTCCATTGTCTACGGCAGGTGTACATGACGTTGTCAGAGGCTTGGCTTCGCCTTGCATAGCAAAACAGTCTTTAGTGTGGTTGCTTTCATCGAGATACGCGACAGCCGTGCCTTTACTGATATGCCGACGTTCGCTTGTAAAATTCATCAAGAGAAACTCTGTACGCCCGTCGACTAAGATGAAGATGCCACTGGCAATGGCAACTCCTTGGAGGAAGAGAAGGGCGGTTGCATGTTCCGCTACTACTTCTTCGGGGTGCTGTGCGCCGCAACTGACGGAAACAAGGCTGCAAGACAGCGGCGGTATGCAGACGTCCTCGTCGATAATTCGTAAGGCGCTGCGTTGTCGCAGTGTTCCATTGGTCGTGTCGTTAGCAGGGGCAAATCGTACTACGCCCATCGCGTATGTTGACAAAGGCGCCATACTCCCTTAAGAAGTCCATTCCCAAAATGAGTGATTTGCAGCACTCCGGCAGAATCACGTATGTAGCGACAAAAGCGGCATCCCCGATCGCGAGTCTTGCAGTAGATTTGCCTGTAGGAGTCATAAACTGGCCGCCAGCATTTTTAATATAAGGGCACGTCTATTTCGTCTTGACTTTCTTCGAGTTTTCCGCCAGCGGCTCGCTCATAATTGAAAAGTCCGCGCCGGCGTCTACTAAGGCCGTCAGTTCGTGCCCGTCAATCGTAACAGCGAGGTCGGCAGTCACAATTTCGTCGGCATTATTTAATTTTTGGTTGGCGTCTTCCTTTCTCGGCATCATTGGGGGATTTTCGGCAATTTCAGGACTTACAACCTTCCCCCCAGAGGTCACTGCTTTCCGTTTCCCCGCCATGGGCTGGGAGAACGACCTCTGACGACGTTTGCAAAAGTGCCGCTGTTCGGCGAGGAGAAACGTGCTGGAGACGGTGAGCTCGACCAGAGATTAAAAGAGCTCACTTGCCGGTCAGCGAAGCTGTCGTCGAAGGGGATATGGCTTTCATGAGCCAGGCGACGCGTAGTAGCATATGTGCCGCCCTGGTAGCCAGCTGGGCGATTAGGGCAGAAACGATAGATGTGTCCTGGTTCTCCAAACAATTATAGCACAATGGTCGCCGATCTTCAGTGCGCCACGTATCGCTCCTAGGGAGCTGGGCCCGTCTGACAGTTTCCCGTTGGGTCCAGGCTGCGAGAGGATGCGGTTGACGGTATTCAGGAACCGGCACAGAAGACAAGGGACGGAAAACAGCGTCTGTATGGCTGTATGTGTTCGGTTGGTACGGCGGTTCGGACGGCGACGGACGGTGGACCAAGTCTGCGTAGCTGTATGGGCTTAGCGGGTATGACAGCTCGGTACGGGGCTCGGACGAGGCAAGCAGCTATCGGAGTTCCTGTCGTGGCCCTTCAGCGCCAGAGGCAACCGTAAATTCGTGCGTCAGTGGTGCCTGCAGTAACCGTGCGAGCCTAGCGGTCTCCTTCGCAATTTCCTCACGCACAATCTCTCGTATCAAGTGGCGTAAGCAGGTCTCATTGGCTGTAACCAGTGCTGCGGCTCCTCTCGATGCCGCGGCAATCAGATGATCGTACTGTTGGTACCGCTGCTGCAGCTACCACTCGATTGCTGTGGCCTCTTTAATAAACGTCTCCACTGTTGTCGGCGGATTGCGCACAAGGCCAGCAAACAGCTGCTCCTTGACACCACGCATGAGATGACTGAGCTTTTTAGCCTCCGGCCTATTGAAATCTGCGTGGCGAAACAAAGGCGCCATGTCTTCAGCAAACATGGCGACACCATTTTTTGGCTTTTGGATAAACGTGTCGAGAAGGCGCAGTACGTTTCGATCTCGATACCCGTTCACACTGCTCCAGCCAGTCCGGCGCATCTTCATGCGCGTCACCGTTAAATGGCTCGGTAATCCGAAGGTTTTGGACTGTTACTTGAGTTGAGCTGCTTGAAAGTGCCATTGCTGGAGCTGGGGTGGCCGCTGACGAAGGCGATGTTTGCAAGACACCAAATTCGGGGCTCAAACCTTGCAGGCGGCGGCTGGTGCGGTGAACAAACGTCGCGGCGCGTGCGTGTCTTGTGGGGATAGATGCAGGGCTGCTCGTAGGAGTGCCGATCATGAGGCGATGGTACCGAGCACCTTCACCAGTGTAGCGATTCACAAAGCTCAGGGGCTTTATTACAGAAGCAGATGCACCGCACCTTACTCGGGAGAAGATACCAGAGAATCGTCAACAACAAGGTCTTCTTCTCTTGATGCTGCCGGGAATCTCGATCGACCCGGTCGTCATCTTTGTAGGTGCCAGGGCGTATTTGTGCACGAATAGCGATGCCACAATATGACATGGCTTCCGATGGCAGGCGGGTGAACAGAAGTGAACATACAACCGACTAAGGGTCTTACAGACTACTTCTGGATCAGGAGGAAGTATAGGCTGGAGTATCAATACCTGTAACATATTCAAATACTAAGGGGGCACCTAGAAATTTCTTGTGATGTGTAAATGCAAGAGCGTTATTGATGTGGATTGTGTCGCTTAGTTAAGTCACTGAGTTTAGTATTGCGGTTAAACGTTGCTGAGTTAAGTGCTTCTGCGTCAGTTATCGATTGTAATGTTGCTGCTTATGAGGTCGCCACAACACAAGACGACAAACCGGCCATATTGCGATCTTTCAACTGAGTATTATATGCGCAGTTCTCATTACTGTTTTATGCACATTGAGTTGAGTGTTCTTTTTTGATGACCCCGCTTTTCAGCACGATGACACCACTTTGCCGAGTGATCACAGTACTTTTCCGAGCGGCACCATGATGTTGACACTACATTTCTTCATTGGGTTGGTAGGCGAACTCCACCTCATACTCTGGGGGGATGTGCTAGTCTTCGTCCGTGGGTACCTGAAGCGCGTTGCATATTTTTCGTCGTAGTCGCGATGGGCTCTGGTCAAGGCGTCTGCGGGTCCCAGACAGCGAAAGGTAGAGCGAGCAGCTGCAGCTCGCCGTGCACCTTTCCGCAGCCGCTCGCTCTGCCAGCTAGTAAATAGCCTGCCGTAATTTGTATGCCGTTTTTCTGCCACGGCTTTATGATGACAATTGGTTCGCGAAGTGAGCCAAGTAATGCTCTCGCATTAAAGGGTCACAGTGGCTCCAGAGGAAATTGAAACCGAGAGTCATGTCGTGAGGGCGATGTTTCAGTACGGCAAATAAACAGTGATCTGGTGACCGACAATGCTCACACGGATTTTACGGGGGCCAAGAATTGCTGGCGTGCTATCATCGGCGGCTTGTACCACGCATTGTGCAGCCATTGTCAGAGCCTTTAGAAGACTAATTCCCATATTCAAGACTAAGATGTGTGCTCTACTGTAAACATGCGCCGTAAAACAAACGGCCGCTACTTGGTCATCGACTGAGCTGCGGTGAGTGGGCAAAATTAGCAGAGTTTTTTTGGGCTGTGTCTGTAATACAGAATTACCTCCGGGAGTTACACTGTCTAGTTTTCCGTACGGTAAGCACCACGGTGGGATGGGGAGGACTACCGACGGGTCATCGGCGTGGTCGGTTGTCGTTGTTGCGGCGACAGCGTACGTGCGGTTGGGGCGACGACATGTCTGGAGTTACGATCGGGCAGTAAAGCGACGAGGGCTGCTTTCTGCACGACGGATACTTTGGTTGCTCCAATTGGAAGGACAACTACCAATGGTTGTAGCAGTGGGGCATGTCGTGTCTAACGCGAGAGCAGCTGAAACATATTGATCGGTCATCCCCGTTCCCTATGCAGCAGATTTATGGTGACGCAGGGTAATGGCAGGACTCGTGACTCGAGGGGTCAGATAACTTTCGGGTGCGCAGATGGAAGAAAAAAGCGAGAGGCCCAAGTTCTCAAATTCCTGCCGGACGATAGGTTCAATTAGGGACACCGCTGGTAAATTGGTCGGCTGAACGCCTGGAAGAATAGCTGCTGAAAACACCGCTTCCCACTGGCGACGAACAATGCGTCTGAAGTTTTCTTGTGCAACTGGTTGACTTGGAGGCGTCGGGACTTCACATGATGTTGTTGCAGTATTGTTGGGCAGGGTACTTAATTGAGGTTGAATGCGACTGCTTTTTGCTTGCTGAAAGCGCCGACAACATTTCACAATAACATCGGCCATAGCGCATTTCTGGAACACCAGGAGGTTGAAGGCGTCATCGGCAGTGCCCTTCAGAAAGTGTCCAACTTTGTGGGCTTCGGACGCGTTGTTATCGACTTTCTTGCAGAATGACAGCACATCATGAGTGTCTACTACGAACAACTCCGTCTCCGTGAATAGGCTTTCCAAACAAGTCGATGAGCTTCTGTTTGCAGAAGTTCTAGATAGTCAGATGATGCTCGTGCATCTCATACCTGGCACGGGCTGTCCCTCATAGGCTGAAAATGATCTTTGCTAACGTCGACGTGGCGTTCCCCCTCTCGTGGTACCTGAAACGTTCGTACAAGTGTATCCACTTGTCAATGTCCACGCCATTCGTGCTGCAAAATGTTCTGAGCTCTCGAGAATCTGCCACGATGGTAGGTCAGGGACTGCTGCGCCACTGGCTCTTAGTGCGCCACATCACATGAGCCAAGAAAGCGTCCGCTTTGCATTTCTGTGTTAAGTTGCCGAAGAAGGCCACGTGCTCCACACCTCCATCCAACATTTTACGGGAAAAAAGTGCATTTAGATTTACGTACAAGTTAAAAGCGGACAGAGGGAAATAATAAACCAAAATGGCGTTATAGTCCGCGCGACCTCACACCATTTCTTTCTTATCTAAGGAAGACACAAAGTGTATTTGTCGTCTTCAGCACCGCGGCAACAATATATTGGGACATTTGTATGCAGGAAACGCCGCAGGCCGCTGAAGGCTGTGGGACGCCGCTTCTGGTCGTTGCTGTGGGCTCTCATCTCCATGGCCTGCATCACGCTGCTGATACCGCTCGCCGTTCTGCTGCTGCCATACGTCACCCCCAACATGGGCCCTCGCTGTTCAGCTGGTTGGTGCGGCAATGGGACCTCTTCGATTACAATAGTGAGCAAGAGTGATTTAATCTGTTCGTTGATTTTGGAAATGTATAATGCATGCTGGCAGTTGACCTGGTATTCCTCAGTATACAACATGTTGAGCGACATCTCTGTTGCCAATCACAGCGTCAAACTGGGAAAACTGAACCACAATATATTTATCACCAGCAACGCCACATTGGGTGACAGCTTCCTTATAATAAAAAAGGAGGAAAATGTTCAGCAGGAAGTCGGTGAAACCTTATAATCTGTGATTTTATTAATGCACACTTGCTCTTTGACGGTAAACTAAATTTTCAATTCGATTTGTTGAACAGTGCGCATTCCACAGAGGCGGGCTAGTATTTTTTTCGTAATTACTTTTATGGTAGAAGTTTGAGACCCGAGGCTGGCGCCCTGCTTCGTTGTTAAACATCAGGAACGTTTCTTTCTGGGGATTTACGTGCCAAAACCAGTTATGATTACGAGGCACGCCGTAGTGGAGGGCTCCGGATTAGTTTTGACCACCTAGGGTTCTTTAACGTGCACTACAACGCAAGCACACGGACGTTTTTCCACTTCGCCTCCATCGAAATGCGGCCGCCGGGGCCGGGATTAAACATGAGGAACGGAATTCTCATTAATGAGACAAGGCATGACTCTCCGTTGTTTGGTCTGGCGTTGGCTGACGGTTCCATTTCGCCGCAGTCAACCACCCGTTGTTGTGACTCGTGTCCGAGCGGTCATTACGAGTTTGCGTAGCTGGTGATATATCATGGTGCCGGGTGATCAAGAGGTCCGGGGCGACGTCCAAGAGATGCAAAAAAGGGTTTGATTACAGTATTTACATTTTGAGAGTTTTCAATGTACGAGCACGAACGAGCACACTCACAGCACTGAAGGTACGGTTTTTAAGCCCTTCTTTTTCGCCCTTTCTCTCATAGGGGAATTCACTGTTCTCGTCCAATCAGAATCGCCGAAACGCTCGCAATATCCCGTCCATGACGTTGAACCGTTCCGCCGGAATACGCCTTCAAGGTTGCGCAACCGCCCCCACATACGGGCAACCGCTTGGAGACTTGGGAACCTCAACTTTGATCCGTTCCCAAAAACTAGATGGTGCAGTTTTTGGAGGGAAAGCTGCATGGGCCGCGCAGACTAAAATTCCTCCAGTGTGCCCGGCCAATACTTTATTAGTGTGTGTAGAAGGTGCACCAGTTCCAGCATTGATTGATACGGGCGTAGCTATTTCTATTCTTCACGCTGACTTGTGCTCTCGTCTACGCAAGGTTACTACACCTTACAATGCAGCTATTCTACGTGGTGCAAATAACGTTGTGATTCGGCCATCGGCGCAATGCACCGTTCGAGTTTCGATTAACGGGATTCGCCACCATATCCAGTTCGCAGTATTGACTTCCTGTGCTCACTTGCTTATACTAGGGTGAGACTTTCTCTCTTCGGCGTCTGCTTTCATTTCGTGCCGTCAACGCGTCGTTAACTTGACTAAGACCAAAAATTCCGACGACTTGCCCGAACCGCGCCTTTGCTTACGAACTGCTGACGATTGTATGGTGCCTCCTCGTCGCGAATAACTTCTTGTAGTTAACTCTGACATCGCCGATGGTGACGTTTTAGTTGTACCATCAGCCCGTTGCCTATCCAAAGGGATTGCTCTGGCACCCTCAAGCCCTTGTCGTCACCTGTCGTTTTGGTGCGTAAGAAAGACAGCTCAGTGCGATTTTGCGTAGACTACCGTGCCTTGAATAAAATAACATGCAAAGATGTATATCCACTGCCCCGAATCGATGATGCGTTAGATTCATTACAAGGCGCGGAGTATGTCACCAGCCTTGATCTACGCTCCGGAGACTGGCAGATCGCCATGGACGAATAAGACAAGGAAAAAAAAACTGCCTTTGCCGCACCCGATGGACTTTACGAACTTAGCGCAATGCCTTTCGGCCTGTGTAATGCTCCCGCCACATTTGAGCGGATGATTGGCACTGTACTACGGGACCTAAAGTGGAAGACTTGCTTATGCTACCTTGTCGAGATAGTCATATTTTTGTCAACCTTGCATCAGCACTTGCAGCGCCTCGACGAAGTCTTGAAATGCCTCTCTGCTGCTGGCCTTCAGCTGAATACAAAAAGGTGCCACTTCGCCAGCAAAACTATTAAAGTACTCGGACACCTTGTCAGCAAGGAGGGCATTCGACCTGACCCCGATAAGATTACCGCTGTCCTGCGCTTCCCCAGGCCTCAACGCGCCAAAGACTTGCATAGCTTCCTTGGCCTAGCTTCGTATTTCCGGCGCTTAATACGTAACTTTGCCGCCATTGCGGCGCCGCTCCATCAACTACTTCCTTCTAGAGCTCCCTACGTATGGTCGGTTGGACCAAACTGCTTTTGACGCCCTCGAGCGTGCCCTCACGTCCGAACTTGTACTTTGTTATTTCGACAACACCACACCCGCTCTTCTACATACTGACGCCAGCGGCCACGGTATCGGCGCTGTTCTTCTGCAACGTTAGCGAATTTCCGAAGAACGTGTGGTCGCATACGCAAGTGGCACGCTAACAGCTGCAGAGAAATATTATACGATTGCCGAGCAAGAGTGTCTTGCCATTGCTTGGTCCGTCCGAAAATTTCGGCCTTATCTGCACGGCCGCCACTTTACGGTAGTTACTGATCACCACGCCTTGTGCTGGTTGGCGACGCTAAAGAATTTAACGGGACGTCTCGGCCGTTGGATACTTCGTTTACAAGAATACGACTTCGGCGTCACCTACAAGTCTGGCAAGAAACAGCAGAATGCCGATGCTCTCTCTCGTTGTCCCCTACCACCGTCTTCAAACGCTGCCTGCTTACCACCTTCTATGAGCAAACCGCAGGACGTGTTTTCTGCATTTCCTTCGTTCGCATCTCTCGGCCAGCTCCCATCGAGCCTTTCTCATACGTTTGCATCTTGCCAACGTAGTGACCCCTACTGCCGCTCTGTTATGGAACGTATTCGCGGATCCTCTCGCACACCTAACGCTCGACTCCGTCGGCAGTTGAAGAACTTCAAGATCGAAAATTCGATGCTATACCGGTAAGTTTTTCATCCCGAAGGCCACCATTGGGGTCCTGTAGTTACCCGATCACTTCGGGCCCAGATACTGGAGACCTTTCGCGACGATCCCACTGCCGGTCACTTTGGTTTCCATAAAACGTATGAGCGAATTCGCAGCCGCTTCTCTTGTCCTGGACTTGCAACAAGCTCTGCCAACACCGCAAACGACTGACCTCACCTCCGTGAGGACTTCTACAACCTGTCCCGTGTCCTGAAGCTCCTTTCGCAGTTCATTGGTGTCGACCTGTGTGGACCACTGCCCTTATCGGCTGGCGGTAAACGATGTATTGTCACAGCTGTAGACCACTTGACTTGGTACGCTGAAACAGCCGCACTACCTTCCGGTTCCGCAGCGGAGGTTGCCTCCCTTTTCTTGGAAGCCATCTTTTTACGACACGGAGCCCCACGTATCCTTTTGAGTGACTGCGGCCGGACCTATCTGTCTAAACATCTCGACAATGTTCTCCGGGCGTCGAATACCATCCATAAAACGACTTCCAGCTACCACCCTCCAACTAATGGCCTCACAGAGCACTTTCATCGCACGCTGTCCGACATGATTTCAATCTACATCAACCCTGAGCATACCAATTGGGATGTTATTCTCCCATTCGCCACCTTCGCTTACAACACGGCCGTCCAACGCACAACGGGGTACTCGCCCTTTTTCCTTGTGTATGGTCGTCAACCGATCACTATCCTCGACATTCTCTATCTTTGGCGTCCCCGTGCCCTCGTTCACATCAATGTTTGAGCAATATGTTTCGCGCATTGCCCAGTGTCGCCAACACGCCCGCCTCAACACCGACCCAGTCAACAAGACCGCAAAACTCCCTATGATGCCTTCCACCGTGTCGTTTCCTTCCAGCCTGAAGACGAAGTGTTGCTGTGGACTCCAGTTCGCGTTCCTGGCTTATCCGAGAAATTTCAGTGCTGTTTCATCGGACCCTACACTGTTCAGGAACAGACTTCGCCAGTTAACTATCGTGTCACTCCCGTTGTTTCGCCTTTGGACGGCCGCTGCGGTACCACAGAGATTGTGCTTGTTTCACGTTTAAATCCTTTCATACGGCGTTCGCCGCCATAGCCAGCGGCCAGGTTTGCCGCTTCCATTCGCGGGGGTAATTGCGTGAGCATTATATTACCCCTTCATCTTCATCATCTGCATATTGTAACACACAGTTGGTTAAAGTTAGTTTAATTGATTTACGTTGGGCGAACTTGTGCCCGACAAACAGTTAAGCAAGAGTCTCGCTCCAATGTACACGGTCTTCTCACAAGCGTTCCACGCGTCTTCTTCGTGCCCCGCCTGATGATCTCTTCTCCGATCGCACGTGCCTTGTACGCACGTGTTGGCCGCTTCGCTGCTGCTATCTTTCGTACGTAGCAACACATGGACGGGCGCGGGAGACGGCTGGCGCGCGAGATTTGAAGGCACCTTGTGTCATTGTACCCCTTCCAAGAATGCATCGTCCCGATGCTTATAAAGAAGGCGGTGGTTTCTAGGCTGTCATTCGGAAAGCTTGTTGGCCAATTGTCTGTTATTGTCTGTCGTAGTAGGGTTTCATTCGGACGACATTAACGACTTCGGTGCGATGCCGCCGTCGTGAAGAGGTTACTTGACCTTCTGGAAGAACTTCGTTGTTCAAGGGGCTAAGTCGGCGAATTATTCTGTACGGGCCAAAATAACGACGAAGAAGCTTTCAGATAGGCCGCGCATCCGTACACGAGTCCACACCCATACCCTGTCTCCTGGTGCGTACGCGTACTGGACGTCTCTTCGTCGCAAGTTATACCGATTCGCATCGGTTTGCTGTTGCTGCTGAATGCGGTGTCGCGCCAGCTGCCGTGCCTCTTCAGCTCTTTCTGTGAAATCGCTGATATCATGGTCATTTTCCGAGGTCTCACCTACAGGTGGCATTGCATCTAAGGGTGTGGTGACGGTCCGGCCAAAAACGAGTCGGAAAGGTGTCATTCGAGTCGTCTCTTTCACTGCGGTATTGTACGCGAACGTTGCGTATGGTAGGATCTTGTCCCATGTTCGGTGCTCCATGTCCACGTATATTGATAACATATCGGTCAGCGTTCTGTTGCGTCGTTCAGTCAGTCCATTTGTTTGCGAATGATATGCGGTGGTTTTTCTGTGACTGGTGTGCGTCAGTTTCATAATGGACTGTGTCAAATGCGCAGTAATTATGGTTCCTCGGTCCGTGATCAGAACTTTAGGAGCGCCATGCCGTAGTACAATGTGCGTGACAAAAAATTCCGCTACTTCAATGGCTGTACCCTTAACAAGAGACCCTGTCTCGGCATATTGAGGTAGGTAGTCAGTTGCAACCACGATCCACCGCTTTCCTGACGACGATGTGGGAAAGGGGCCAAGTAAATCCATTCCCACTTTTGCAAATGGAATTTCCGGAGGCTCTATGGGTTGTAGGAGACCTGTTGGCTTCAATGGTGGCATTTTACGTCTTTGGCAATCCCGGCAGGTTGTCACATAGTGTTGCACAGCATTCAACAACTTTGGCCAGTAATACTTCGCACGGATGCGTGCGATGGTTCTGCTCACTCCTAAGTGTCCTGCTGATGGGTCATCATGGCACGCTTCCAATATCTCTGGGCGTAACTTTGAAGGTACGACGAGCAGAAATGTCTCAGCACTATGTTCAAAATTTCTTTTGTACAGGACGTTATTTCTCAGTACGAACGACGACAAGCTGCGGATAAAAGCTCGTGGAACGTCGACAGTGTGTCCTTCTAGGTGATCAATGAGCAGACGTAACTCCGCGTCAGAGTGCTGATGCTGCGCCATTTGCGATGATGTCACAGCTCCTAGGAACGGGCAATCCTGTTCATCTTCAGCAGGTGTAGATTTCGTGGATTCAATCGGTGCACGCGACAAGCAATCAGCATCACTGTGCTTGTGACCGGACTTGTATACGACGGTTATATCGTATTCCTGCAGTCGCAGGCTCCATCTTGCAAGCCGTCCAGATGGGTCTTTAAGATTGGCCAGCCAGCACAACGAATGATGGTCGCTGATAGCTCGAAATGGTCTGCCATATAAGTACGGTCTCAACTTGCTAATGGCCCATATCACCGCGAGGCAATCTTTTTCTGTCGCTGAGTAGTTCACCTCAACCTTTGAAAGAGTACGACTAGCATACGCAATCACTCGTTCCTCTCCATTCTTCCACTGAATGAGGACGGCCCCGAGGCCTAAATTGCTTGCGTCTGTGTGGATATCAGTCTCGGCTTCCTGGTCAAAATGCGCAAGAATTGGATTATTCTGAAGACGCGTTCGTAGTTTATTGAAGGCATCCTCCTGTTCACTTGACCAGACGAAAGGCATGTCTTCTTTTGTTAGCCGCGTTAGCGGTTCGGCAATCCTTGAAAAATTTTTTCACGAAGCGTCTGTAGTAGGCGCAGAGTCCTAAGAATCGCCTAACGGCCTTTTTGTCGGTTGGTTTCGGAAACTTTTCAACAGCCGCAGTCTTCTCAGGGTCTGGGCGAATGCCTTCTGAACTGACGACATGGCCAAGGAAAAGGAGCTCGTGAAAGCCGAAATGGTATTTCTGCGGTTTTATCGTCAAACCTGCTGATCTAATAGCTTTCATCACAGCCCGCAGTCGTTCTACATGCTGCTCGAAGGTAGCGAAAAAAACCACGACATCATCAAGATAAACGAGACAGGTTTGCCATTTCAGACCGGTGAGCATAGTGTCCATCATCCGCTGAAATGTTGCGGGTGCCGAACAAAGACCAAACGGAAGTACTTTGAACACGTATGTGCGTCTGGCGTCACAAATGCGGTCTTTTCGCGATCTCGTTCGTCCACTTCTATCTGCCAGTACCCATTTTTGAGGTCCAGGCAGGAAAAGAATTTTGCATCTCGTAGTCTATCTAGAGTGTCATCAATTCTTGGAAGTGGGTAAACATCCCGCTTTGTGACGGCGTTCAGCTTCCGGTAATCGATGCAGAAGCGCAAGGTCTGGTCCTTTTTTTTACAAGTACAACAGGCGATGCCCACGGACTTGCCGACGGCTGAATTACGTCGTCTTTAAGCATTTCCTTAACTTGACTTCCGATGGCTTCTCTCTCTTTTGGCGACACTCGGTAGGGATGCTGGCAAATAGGCCTCACTAATTCATCGACAATTATCCGATGTTTGGCGATAGATGTACGTCGGACCTTGGATGAAGTTGAAAAGCATTCGGCGAATTCTCTTATGAGGTTCTCTATTTGCTCCTTCTGTCCGGGCAGTAGACCTGGTTCAATGTCGATTGATGCAAGGACAGAATCCACATCTTGGGAATTCGATAGTGCAATCTCGGGAATGCTTAGGTCCGTAACTTCGACGAAGTTATTAAGGCTTGCAATAACGGTTCCCTTCGCGACATGTTGCACCTCATTTCCAAAATTAGTGAGGAAAACATTGGTATATCCGCCACGTAGCTGAACAAGGCCTCTTGCCATGCAGATACCTTTTTCGAGCAAGATTCTGGTGTTGCTGTCTGCAATCCCATCGTAGTCACTGAACTCGTTGCTCCTTACTGCAACAGCTACGCTGGATCTCGGAGGAATCATCACGTCGTCGTCAGCAATGCAGAGGGCATCGAATTTTTCTTCAGTGTCAAATGTTGCGAGAGCGTGCCTCGTTGAAAAGGAAACACGTGATTCCCGCAAGTCGATTACGGCACCGTTAGCCTGCAAGAAGTCCATGCCTGTAATCAAGTCTCTTGAGCACTCGGAAGGCACAATAAAGCTAGCGACGTAAGTGAAGCCTCGTATTCCTATTCTAGCCGTGCACTTGCCCGTCGGGTCGATGAGGTGTCCTCCCGCAGTGCGTACTTGTGGCCCTTTCCAAGGAGTCAGCACTTTCTTCAGTTTCCTGGTAAGCTCACTACTTATTACCGAGTAATCTGCACCTGTGTCCACTAACGCATTCACTTCGTAACCGTCAACAAACACACGTAAATCGGAAGCGACGTCGCTATTACGGCACTGGTTTCTGAGTCCCTTGTCGTCGTTCGGAGTCGTCGATGGAGGTTCTTCTGTTTTCGCACCAGCAGCGGCCTTAACTCCCCAGGTCGCTGAGTCTAGTTTTCCCGACGCGGGCTTTGCGAATGGCGTCTTGGGGAGCTTGATGACGGACGGGGGCTCGGTGAACGATACCTCAACGGTGCTGTTGATCGAGGTTGGTGTTGCTGAGAGCTGTATGGGAAGCTTTGACGAGTCGACAGGTATTCTTCGATTTCGAATGGACGCTCACCATTTCGAGGGCAAGGTGCATTCACCGGAAAACCACGGAGTCCTGCCTGGCGATAGGGGCACATTCGGTAGAGGTGGCCAGCTTCACCACAGTGGTAGCAAAGAGGTATTCGCTCGGGAGTGCGCCATACATCGGCCTTCCTAAATCTTATCTTGGGTGGCGACAGCGTATTTCGAGGCATCGCGTTGTTAATAGATGCAGTGGCTGCGACATGAGCACGTCCGGGATTTTGCCGCAGTACATCGGCATATTAGAGGCTCGGCTGGCGCACTAATGGCGCTTGGGGGTGTGCACTGAGCTGTGGTTCCCGGATCACCTGTCTGACCTCTTCTCGAACCACGTCTGCCAGTTAAGAGGGCGTTGGAGCGTTCTGGTCAAGTCGTAGCCTCTGAAGCTCTTCTCGCACTACAGATCGTACGAGCTCCCGTATGACTTCCACGCTGCTTCCGAAGACTGCTGGAACTGCGTCTACAGAGGTGACGTTCATTTCCCGGTTGTATATCCTTGATCGCTGAAGCAACGTTCTTTCCATTGTTGTCGCCTCCGAACGAAACTCAGCGACCGTGCGCGGCGGGCTACGAACCAACCCAGCGAATAGTTCCTGTTTTACGCCCCGCATTAGATGGCGAAGCTTCTTGTCCTCGCTCATGTTGGGATCAGCTCGGCGGAATAGGTGGGACATGTCTTCTACATACATGGCGACGCTTTCATTGTTTCGCTGGTTACTTGCTTGTAGGGCAGCTTCGGCCCTCTCCCTGCGGTCCGTACTCGGGTAAGTGGCAAGCAACTCCCTTCGGAAAGCATCCCACGAAACAAATGTCGCTTCGTGGTTTTCGAACCACGTTCTTGCGCTGTCCTCTAATGCGAAGTAAGCGTTTCGTAGCTTGCGCTGTTCGTTCCATTCGTTGAACTCCGCGACGCGCTCAAAGCGTTCCAGCCAGTCCTCTGCGTCTTCAAATGTGTCGCCATGGAAACGCTCAGGCGTCATCGGCGGATTCACTACGATGTGAGTTGGCGCGGCCTGAGTTGTCATCTCGGTTGCGTTTCTGTTAACAGATGTTGACGCTCCGAGATAATCCGGCAAAGGGAAAAACTCGGGGGGCTCACCACGTAGGCGACGACTGCTGCGTTGGTGAACAGGAGTCAGTTCGTTGGGTCCGAGTCGCCGTGCGTCCGGGCTGCTTTCTCTAAGTGGAGAAGGGCTTGAAATCATACCCAGCACCTCCACCATAATTGTAACACACAGTTGGTTAAAGTTAGTTTAATTGATTTACGTTGGGCGAACTTGTGCCCGACAAACAGTTAAGCAAGAGTCTCGCTCCAATGTACATGGTCTTCTCACAAGCGTTCCACGCGTCTTCTTCTTCGTGCCCCGCCTCATGATATCATGCTCCGATCGCACGTGCCTTGTGCGCACGTGTTGGCCGCTTCGCTGCTGCTATCTTTCGTACGTAGCAACACATGGACGGGCGCGGGAGACAGCTGGCGCGCGAGATTTGAAGGCACCTTGTGTCAATATATTCATCATCATGACTAGCGTCATTCTCTTCAGCGCGCGGTCTGCATAATAAACCGTCGAGGTTGAACAGCTGTCTCGCAATAATAATAATAATTTCCAAACGTTCATATGATCCTGGCGGAAGCGCAGCAGAGGTGGCAAGGAAGTTGTCGATATTGTGCTGGGCTCTATAGTCGCTATTTGAGAGCTGCATCCATGTGTCCTCGGTGTATTGTCTATTAAGATGCTAAAATATTCGCATTACGTTTAAGAAAAACTCAAAAACATTGTGGCCGCCGCACCATACTGAACTACATGTGTGACGATTAGCTGAGCAACAAGTGTGCCTGAACGGGCAAATACGATGGAATAATCTACCGCTTACGTGTAATAGTAACGTTGTTTACGCTACCTTTGCACTAGTGATAATAATAAATTATTGACACATTTGAGACCCCTGTAGAATGCGTCAATTTTGTCTGCGTCACATGTTACCCAAAATGTAATTTCTCGAAATGCGATTTAGCTTGTAATTCCCGAGTTTTAGTTCTAAACCTGAGACGATTCTACTTTTTTCTTGCTTTCTAGCCTGATCTTATTGTAAAAAAAAAATATGGCCCTAATAAGTACAAATATTTGCTGCACACAATCGGTTGCTTACATTTCTTTTTTCTACAACTCCCATCTGGTTAGGAGTAGTGGATTCCGCGCACTACGATTTTCCATCTGCCGCTGCCGATTACGTGTCTAACAGCTCCAGAGAAGGTTTCTCATAACTCATATATTGCAGCAAAAATGCGTTATAGACCATATGAGCACGACGCGAAAACACCAAGTTTTAATCGTTCATAGCTGAGTCATTGTATATTAACCCTGTTAGACATGTACTTGAGATTTACCGGCTTAGTATCATGGAGCGCATGCGCAACTATAGTGGTGCGCTAGTATTCCTCCTGCTATACACTGTTGGCGTTACATAAGTCATATAGCTTAAAGGAAAAAATTCCACAACGCATCGTAATCTATGTTCTCGGCAACAGCTCAATGAAGCCTCTGCTGCAACATACATCTGGCCATTACCAATTGAGAGACGGAGTTTACTACATTTTCGCCCTTGATATGACCCATAAAATAAATATTGAGGTCATGCGTTTCCGAGTGTAGTAACTTCACTAATTCCGAAACTAGGTTTAGGTAACACTCGAATAAATGAACAAAATGAATGAATAAATAGATAATTCGCATGGTAAGTCTTGTCTGGCCAGCTATATCTTTAGTGACTTCAAGTGAGTTCCGCGATTCTTGTGCTCATGGTTCATATACTAGATGAAAAGTCACAGCTTACAAGCTCTGACATCAGGGTAGCTCCAATGTGTAAGCATGCAGATATTCTGGGTCTTCTTCATAGAGCGTAAAATGCATCATTATGTAACGGAGAAGGAAACACATGGAAATTTTTGAGGATGAAATTATTTTATATTGAAACTTTGTTGTTCCATACCTTCTCGCATTTCGTCGTTGGTCAGTCACCACGTAAACTTGCTCAATTTTATAACAAACGCAGGTGAACTGGTGGGCCGATATTGACATTACGCGTAGTACATGATTCGTGTATGCGCATAAGGTTTGAAATTCGAGCCGATCTGGAGACAGTTATAATCCAATTTCCCTGCAGTTTCTCAGGTGTAGGATCTGGACCAAGCTTCTTTGCCTGTTTCTTTAGGTTTAGCGTCGGTGTATCGCCCTTTAGCCTGTTGGCCTGTTGATGTTTAGCCATAGCCTGTTGGCTATGGCGTTGCTCTGACGTCGCGGGTTCGATGCCGCCAGCGGCGGCCGCGTGCCAATGAGGTTGGAATTGAAATACTCTCGTGTACTGAGATTTAGAAGCACGTTAAAAAGCGCCTGATGGTCGAAATTTTATTCGCAGTCCCCACGACGGCGTGTATCATAATCATATAGTTGTAGTTTTGGAACGTGAAACCCCCAAATTTGCTTTTTTATGAGCCTTGGGGTCTCCCACACACTTGTGTTGCGGAGACCGAAATCACCACAGACATTTACGGCACAATGGACATATCGCCGCATAGGCTCAGCGGGCAGGTTTCCGGGTTCTAGTGGATTTGCACGACTCCCGTGCCGGTTTAAAGTGCAATTTATTCGAAACACTTCCACAAAGCTTCGCATAGCGCCGATTACAAAAATTGCATTTTATCTGCCGTAATTCTTAACCGCAGCATCAATAAAAGCGAGCAGTAGGCTGGAATACTTCTCAAGCTTAGGGTGAAGCAGCATCTTAATGCAACCACCGGCGAACATATACGCAGCGCCCGCCAGGGCTCGTGCTCAGCGAATCCGCCGAGCACTTCCAGCTGCCCGACGGAGTGAGCCAGGAGCAGTTTTGCAGACAACAGGTGGAGCCTGATCCTCGCGCCGGGCTTCCTGTCCCACTGCCGACGGGACCGGTGCACAGCGTAACCCGAGGGAAGCTACTCTCGCTTCGCCACGTCTTGTGCCACCTGGACACACAGTCAGTACTCAGTGCCTTACTTTCTTCCTTGTAACGCGCTTACTCAGTGGAAAGTTCACGAGCCTTTCGCGAGTATAGTAAATTCGTGGCTGGAGCGTAATACCATTTTACAGCGCTTAAATGTAACGTCGCCCTTGGGCGCAGTTTATAGCCTGGGGAGTAAGATGACAAAGAAACTAGTAATATAACATACATTGTGAGAAATTAACGCTCGCGTCGCTTTGGCCGGAACGGCGAAAACGTGTCCACAGCAACGTTCCTTAGACAAACAGCAGTGATTACCGAGTTCCGTTATCCGGAATACCTCGACAAGAACTAAGCTGCCAAATGGATGATATTGATGGCAATAATAAATATGGTGTCCAAGGTAGTTCAAATAAAACAGTTTGCACGCAAACGGACATCAGTCGTAATTGTAGCCTGCTCATCGTGCCGTTTGAAATATCCTCGGATAAAGAGTCATAGGCACATTGCAAATACATTCCATTTTCTTTATTCTTACTAGGAGCTAGCTTGACCGGCGATTTCAGCGGGAAGTAGTCATGTGCCCTTAAGCTCTATAGATTGATGCGGGATTTCTCCCTTGAGAGTAGCCTTCAATCGGATCTTTTAACTATGCTGGTGTCGATGCAAAATGGAACTGAGAATATTGAATAAACATTGCGAAATAAAAGTTTTATTTGTGTGCGCGTTAATTTTGCGCAACCTGCCACCATGTACCTGTATTCGTACCAACCAGCCTGATCAAGTTGCCTGTTATGGTATAATCAAACGCGAAATCATGAGCCACTTAGAAAGTGCAGTATAATTTTAAAAGCATATTTTATCTACCTCTCCACTATGATTAAAATGTCTCGTTCCCGGTATTTGCAGGATACTTTTAAATACCCAAACAGGACTGACTAGAGTAAAACCATACTGGTAATACTCTACAGGCCATTTTTAATTGGAACAAACTGTCTAATTGTGCTTGGAACGTTTCCACACTTTATTTGTTGTTGAAGTGCATAGAAGCGACGGAATATACAATTCGCTGCTTTATTTTGTTCACATTTGTTTAACTTCTCGCGGAAATTATCTTTGTACCCTAATTTTTTAACCCACATAGCATGGGTCCTGAAAGCGCCTGCACTATTCGCAACTAAACCGATCTGTAGGTAAAAAAAAACGATTTAAACGCGCCTCACGGTCAACCGAGCACCATCTGCGCAGGTACTGGAGGTCTCAGGTGCCGTACATTCCTTTGCTGCTGCCGGCGCCTTTCTGCTCGTCGCTTGTGCTCTCTGGATACGCTGTCGATGCTCAGAACCACGACATCGTCTGGAGGCCGGCAAGTGGCGAGCACTATCACCTTCACTTCCGGAGTGAACGGCGCAAGAAACAACTCCGTCACAATAACGTTGACATGAGCTTTTACATCACCATCGGCGGACGACGAGAGGACAGCAGGAACTGGTCTCTGGTCACTGAAACTTCCACCAAGCAAGACATTTTCGTGCGGAACGTCCAACGAGAGATTGACGCAGATACTGAGGTGCGTGGCTTATGCGGTCAGCGTAACTAGAAGGTGAAACTACCGTGAAGCGTGACGATAGCAGGCACAGGAAAGAAATGGTGAAATGTCAACGGTCACTATGTTTCCACAACACAAGGAACTGCATGGAATACCTTCTTCCTTTGAATCGCGCGTCAGAAAGTGTCAAACGCCCTTAAATAATGAGCGAGAAATACCTTGAACCTTAGCACTATCATTTGAGAGAATTAACCATTTGAGGTAAGGGTTCCTGAAGTGCTTAAAATTTGGCGTTCAAGGCTTCCGGCCAAAAACGCAACACGTTTTTCTTTTCACAGTGAAGTGGAAACTATGGCCAGAAGTATGTGACCTCCTGCACTTCGAAAATTACACTCTATTGCGACCAGTTTTCTAAAAAGAAATTTGCGGCCATATTCCAGCTCCGTTATTTTACAATCTAACCTGCATTAAGCGAAGGCTTGTACAGCTACGCAGACGGCTAGTAAATACTTACAAGTTTGTACCACGAGTTACGACTTCCTATCGAACGTCGTGGTTCCGCATACGTTTAAAAGTGTTTACGGCCTTGTTCGTATATACACACTTCTACTTTTATGCTGTTCGGTGTACAGTGAATGCTGTATAGATGGGCGTTTGATCAAACGTGATAGGAATATACGTGCGGTAGCTGACTTCGACGGTAATCGGTGCCAACGCGACAGCGGGCTCGCCTTTTTAACAAGGCAAGCAGTGGCTATTTGTGTTCAATACATTGTACATAAAAGCTTACAGTAGAACGTAGGTAAAGTGCACAAGAATTGCGTTTTTTTAGTAACGCCGAAATACCAACATTCATGAGGCAGCAACCTCAACAGAGACGATCGCAAGTTGGCCGTTTCGTTAGCGTTGCGGTGAAATATTATATTGCTGCGCTGGGTATCTGGGTTGGGTTCGCAACCTCTATTTTGAGTGCTTAGCATTATGGGGGTCAAAGTAGAAAAAAAGTGTATGTGTGTGAAGTGTGGGAAGCGGGTCATGTGGTAGACGAGGGATGGAGAGCTTAAAAGAGCGTTATATGTGCATGTACATATGTCTCTCTCTCTCTCTCTCTATATATATATATATATATATATATGACAGTGGTCTGCTCCGGAACACCGTGAGTGTCACTTCGCTCCTCAGAAAGGCAGGGAGTGCATCGAGTGAGCTCATAAGCAACACATTGCAATTGAGTTAATGCGGCCTAAATATTGGAACCTGGACTTCAAAGAGGCTCGACATAATGCCAATGCACATCACTCCCATTTAACGCTAAATCGTCACTGAATGTTTTTTTTCGTTTGTTTGTTTTTTAGTCCGCGGCAGTCTGCCTGACCTGGCCAAAATCTTTTTCGCTGCTTACGTACATTCGAGAAGCCAAGATAGCAGGAATTAGTGGTTCCTTACTGCTGCCGGACAGCCACACGCATCAAACCGTGGGGTCACGTGTTAAACTAACTTTATTGCGCGCTTCGTACATTCGGTACAAAGCATGTGTACAAACAGTGGAAGAAACGCAATAAAGCTAATTACACGCATTACCCGATGGTGCTATGAACGACGTCCACAAAACACATTTGTTGTTGCTGATGAGGTGAAGCTGTCTCCATGGTGGCTAGCGTCTGTTTCTGCCATCGCTTCTGTTGATACCGGCGGTTTATTTGACGCCATGGTACAACCAATCACCGATTTTTGTGCTAAGAAGGACATATTGGTGCCTAGTGGCGTTGTGTCCGTGACCAACGGAACCACTTCGTTGTGGGCACTAAAGAGTTCTGCCGTGCTGGTGCTCCTTCCGAGGCACATGAAGCTCTCTTGTCTTCGACGACGACACGTACCGTCCCGTTACGGTGGTCAGCGACGAGACCAATTGACCAAACGAACAACCTATCCGAATTCGGAGCATGGTCAGTAAGTCTCCATCTTCACGTGAATGGGACGCCTTGGTACAAGTGCTATCTCGACATGCTTCCGTGTTGGACGTGTTCCACGGTGTGAACCATACCACTCTTCCATCGTCGCGCGTTTGCCATCTGATTGACACCGGCTCAGCTCAACTTATCCGGCAGAAGCATTATCGAGTGTCTTCATCGTAAAGGGAGATTATTACCGATCAAGTACAGTAGATGTTAAAGAAAGAGGTCAGCCAAGAGTGCTAGAGCCCGTGGGCAGTGCCAGATATCCTGGTGAAGAAAAAGATGACTATTCGAAGTTTTGCATTGACTACACGCGGCTAAACGCGGTCACAGAGAAAGATGTGTAGCAGCTCCCACGAATCGACGAAGTAGTACACTGCCTGCATTCGGCCTATTTCTTTTCGTCGCAGGATTTAAGATCAGGCTACTTGGCAGGTATCTATGGACCCTGCCGATAGACGGAAGACCAAATTTTTGACACCGGGCGGTTTGTTAGAGTTTAACGTTATGCCGTTTGGGCTTTGTAACTTTGTAATAAAGTGCGAGATAAGTCTGTGTTACCTGAATGATGTCATTTTCGGCCGTGCGCTTAAAGAGCACGAGACCCGTCTTAGGCTGGTTTTGGATAGCGTGGAGAAACCTCGCTTGATTCTCAACTGCGGCAAGTGCTGGTTTGCTGCGCGCCAGCCATTGGTTCTTGGCCACCTCGTGAGCAAGGTTGGAGTACGACGACCTGACCTACGGGAGATTGAGGCAGTCAGCGCCTTCAAGCCACCGCAGTCTACACGAGAGCTCCGAAAGTTTCTTGGATTAGGCTTATATTTCCTCCGCTTTGTTGCGAGACTCGCTGACATTGTGCTTCCATTTCCGCGTGTGTTGAAAAAAATGTGCCCTTGAATTAGACACCAGAGCGTGAATCGTCGTTTCGTGAACTCAACTTTCTACTTACGTCGGACCCTATTGGGGGCGAGATCCACCACTAGCAAAGCTGGGTCGCGTCGGCGGCGTCGGCCGCGTTGGCGGCATCGGAAGCGCAGAAGCGAGCGGAAAGCAAAACGAAAGTTTAAAATTCCACCTGTGCTCCGGTTCACCTTAAGTGGGGAGGTTTTTTCCGCTTCGGGTGTCTTCTTGGCAACACTTGAAAGCACTGTTACAGGCACTGTTACAGGTACGAGGTACGATCTCTAAATGGCCGACCCACTTACCCTACTACGGATCAGATTTCTACGACCGACCACTGTGCTCGCAGGGATGTTCATGCGTTGGGGTGGTGCTTAGTTTGCTCGCAACAAGTTCTCCCAATAAAAAGGTTAACGTCCGTATCTGCAAATAAAATTTTCTTACGTTAGATAGGTTGATTAGAACGAAAACCGTCCCGTGATGACAGCGAATATATTTTTGCTAAGGCAGCCGAACAATCAGAAAAAAAGAAAAAAAGAAGAAAAAATGTTCTTACATAGCAGAAAAAAGTTGTCACTTCGGCCCTAGATTCATGACTCACAGTTTGGGCACCACCTTGATCTTCACAGTCCCCACAACGTGATTGTAACTATGTTTCGTGACTGCAACGGTAATTAACATAGATTTACAGCCAACTAAAGCTACCTAACGATGTCCATTCCGACCAAGCGGTACACATGCGAGGGAAGCGTTGATGTGCTACCGCAAATAGAAAATTAATGTTATATAAGGGGTTTATTGTCCGCAAACCAAGTAGCGCCGTACCGTATTGTGCAGGATACATTTTTAGAGGGACACTAAGGGCAAATAAAAATTTTATTGCAGAAACGTCGCAGCACTTGTTTCGGGCCAATAAAAGACTTAGTTTAAGAGGAAATCGCATCTGACGGGTTGCCATATATTTTAGCGAAATTCAAATCGCCTGTTCCCGTGCGGGGGAGTGGTGACGCTGCATACGCCATCACCGCCTTTTACTGCCGTCGGTGAGTAAAACGGCACCCGCTGGATGACGCTAGATGTATTGCGCAAAATGCAAACGGTACGCCGTGGCGAAACCGCCAAACGTATTGATACATGCACATTGCGTGTTTCTTGTGGACGATGCTCGCAGGCACCCCGACGAAGAAGACGAACTGCTTCTTGCTCGTGAGCTGTCGACTGAACTGGCCAGCACTGCAGTTGTCTTTTATAAATATACGTTATAAATTGTCTCCAGTGCTTAATCATTCGTCCGCGTAACCTTTTTGTGTGAGTGCCGTTCCCCGTCCTCGCCACGGTGCTCCGTAGCGGCCGCACCGTCCTGTTTTCCGCCATGGCTCCTGGTGACGAATATCGTCTGCTTCTACTCCTGCGACCCGGACTACTAAGTACGTCATGGTTACCAATCCCCGCGATCCTGGAATATTCTCTGGCCAAGATAATGTCGACTTTGAGGACTGGCTCAGCCTGTATGAGCGTGTTAGCCGAAACAACCGCTGGGACCCTACAATTATGCTAGCGAATGTACTATTCCACTTGGGCGGAACACACCTCGTGTCTGGTTCCGGACGCACGAGGACGAGATCTCCAGCTGGGATACCTTCAAGAAGACGCTCATCGACCTCTTTGGCAATCCGACTGGTCGGCAGCTTTCTTCAAGAAAAGTTTGCTACCAGAGTACAGTCTTCTACTGAATCGTATGTCTCGTACATATAAGACGTGCTCGCTCTCTGCCAGAAAGTTGACAAGAAAGTGGGCGAGGTTGACAAAGTAGGCCACGTTCTCAAAGGGATCGCGGACGACGCGTTCAACTTGATCTTCAACAATGTTTCCACCATTGACGTCATTGTCAAAGAATGCCGCCGCGTCTTTCCACAGTTCTCCCCGTTCAATAACAGGGCTGTGACATCGTCTTGCGTCGACCTTAACGCTTCACCCCCCTTCAATGATAACGTCACACGTATTGTTCGCCGCGAGCTCGAGGCTGCAAGTCCTGCCCCGTTCCATCCACGCCCACTTGACCCCACCATTGACCAACCAGCCCCAGCGATCTCTCTCATTCAGGCAGTTGTGTGGCAAAAATTTGCCAACCTCGGTTTTCCTGCTAAAATTAAACTTTAAATTAAATTATGGGGTTTTACATGCAAAAACCACGATATGATTATGAGGCACGCCGTTGAGGTGGATTCCGGAAATTTGGACCACTTGGGGTTTTTTAAGGTGGTGGTTCCACTCCGGAGGCACGAGCCTCTTGTTTTCAGTACTTTTGGAGTAACCGTGGCGGCTCTTCTACTTAGGATATAAAGTTGTGGTATATACCATAAAAAGCTTAACTCTTGTAGATTCCAACTATATATAATATAAGGAATTTGATTAATGTGATTTAGAAATAAATGTTCAAGAACAAGCATGAGATACATGGTTTTTGCGAACTGTGTCTCACTTGTGACCATATTTAGAATAAAATACCGCACTTACTGCATTGCGGCTTGCACTGTAGCTTTAGGACATATTTATCTAGTTCCTAGACGTAGCAAAATAATTTTGAATTTTTATTTTTTGGATAATTTGCTTTTGAAAATTGCCAAATATCGCAATCTTCTGTTGTAAACAGCCCGGCAACTACATGCTCAAGGAAGCTAAATTTTGGATAAAGTAGAGTTCAAGGAATTTCCATTTAGGACGTAAAATTTTATTCATGTACCTTTATTAGTTTTAAACCGCAGCTTCGTAGCTTTAGTACCTTCCCGCAAAAATGGAAAAAAATAAAACAAGAATTCTAAATATTGTTTACTTTCGGCCGCATTATTAGGAAAACTAATAAAGTTACGTGAATGAAATTTTGCTTCCTAAATGGAAATTCCTTGAACTCTACTTTATTCAAAATTTAGTTTTCTTGAGCATGTATTTGCCGGGATGTTTACAACAGAAGATTGCGATATTTGGCAATTTTCAAAAGCAGATTATCCAAAAACTAAAAATTCAAAATTATTTTGCTACGCCTAGGAACTAGACAAATATGTCCTAAAGCTACAGAGCAAGCCGCAATGCAGTAAGTGCGGTAGTTTCTTCTAAATATGGTCACAAGTGAGACACAGTTCGCAAAAACCATGTATCTCATGCTAGTTCTTGAACATTTATTTCTAAATCACATTAATCAATTTCTTTATATTATATATAGTTGGAATCTCGAAGAATTAAGCTTTTTATGGTATATACCACAACTTTCAAAAGTACTGAAAACGGGGGGCTCGTGCCGCCGGAGTGGGACCGCCACCTGAAGGTGCACCTAAATCTATGTACACAGGTGTTTTCGCAGTTCACCCCCATCGAAATGCGGCCGCCGTGACCTCGTGCTCCGCAGCCCAACACGATAGCCACTGAGCAACCACGGCGGTTGGTTTTCCTGCTGCCTGCTCTGTTTCCCATCCAGACTCCAGACCGGTGCCCACAACAGCGCCTCACAGCGATCTGTATTCCCCTCCCAGATACCGAAACCCTACAGTGTGGAGAACTCCGGACGACAAGCCAATTTGCTTCTGTTGCCTCCGAGTTGGCCACGTAGCTTGCCACTTCTGCCCCTCCAGGACGTCCCGGTATTCGAGTTACTGTTCCCCCTCTCTTCGCCCATATGCCGACCCTCGCCGCTAGTCGCCTCGACGTATGCCTCCTACCTCTGACGTATCCGTCGATGTCAGTCGTCCCGCACGCTCGTCATCACCTCAGCGCCGTCGGTCCCCGTCGCCCCAGACACAACAATCGACCATTGGGCCAGACTTCAATTGTTAAGAATCACATAAATACTAGTGCTGCCAGTCCTATTAGTCGCCAACCAATCATGGACACTTCCGGACGGAAAACTAGACCATGCAGCTATTGGGCGTAGTGCTGTATTATGTTCGTCGTGTCGAAATCCTCCATTGACGCTCCCAAAGAACCAGAACTTACTTGATGTTCACGTCGACGGTGTCCTTTTGTCGGCGTTAACAGATACTCGGGCCCAGTCGTCCATAATGAGTCATAACCTCCGTCGTCGACTGAAGGTTCTCACGCCTTCTACTCCACGAGCCGTACGCGGCGCCGATTGCAGCACTGTTACCGTCACTGGAATGTGTCCTTCCCGTATAAGTATCGCCGACCGCCACCTTGCAGTTCTTTTTACATTGCTGACGGATTGTCCCCATTACCTAATCCTTGGACTCGACTTTCTTACCGCGCATCCAGCTTTGATCGACTGTTCTGCCGGTACCATTTACCTAGAACTTCCTCCACTTGCGCATATTCGTGCCGAACTGCCTGGCAACTGTAGCACGACGGCCTTCGTCCGCCTGCCGACGAAAGACTTGACTTTCGTCGATTTGCTATCATCTTTCCCGGTGCCCGATGGTGATTATGTCGCCACACCTGTTCCGGGGGTGCTATGCAGGATGCGCCGAGTTTCTCGTTCGCACGAGTTTCACCCGGGTTTGCTCGATGGCAGTCAGTGAACGGAGACAGCAAGGAACGTGCAAGAACAGCAGGCAAAAGGAAATGTCGAGATAAAGCCGCGTATGACAACATGAGCGCACCCTGCGCGGCACAGTGATTCCGTGCTTCAAGCACAGAAGACTGCACAGCAAAACGTGCCAGCGCCGCGTATTGTTATCAACGTATTATCACCATTTAGCAATACCGTGACTGTACCGCTGTCTATCTGCACACTTGCCGTGAGCCACTTGCCACGCCTTTCTAGGGCGCGTAAAGGGCGTGCCTCCTCTTTCGAGCATTATCTTTCTATCCTCCATCGAATGCGAACAGGGCACATGCGGTGCATTGTTGCGCCTACACTTTCCCTCAATCGATTACGTTAAAATACAACAAATAAATAAGAAACACATTATTTCTTGAAGTATCTGTTTTTCGTTTGGAATGCTATAAATGTTTGATGACAAACAGAGATCGAGAGAATGATTAAATTTTGCACTGTTTGCCGCGAGTGGCGACAGTGAGGCGAAAGATTACAAGCGGATACATTGTAGAGGGTCACACGCACGAGGGAGTGTTATCCTTGATAGGGTGCCTTGATGCCCGCGCGCGTCGAGGCACTCTAATCCTTGATAAAGTCAGTCATGACAATGATCTTTCCATTCCCTGACTATTAGGGGAATGGCAACGCACCGCTACGGCATGGTTGTTCACCGCAGGTGCTTCACTGAGGCGGCTATTAAGGCCGTCGCTTTACCAACTGAAGCGACGGGAGCAACGGTTGTCACTGCAAAATGGCTGTGCGGTATTCTAGGGTCCGTAGTGACGCAGCACAGTGAAAATGCGCCCGTTTATCTGCGAGCGGGAAGCCTCCGCGATGCATTGCAAAGAAGAGCGCGCTGCCCAGTGACACAATTCATCGCTTGTCATCGCTTGCCCAGTGAAGGTGCCTCCATTCGCATGTATACGCAGAGTTTGAGTGTGTTGTTCTCTCCAATGTGCTTGCCGATTGCCTCTGCTGCTGAGCTAACAGCGATCGCATATGGATATAGTAACGACAGCGCAGCAATCGCATTTTGACGGGTGTTGGCTCCTGTGTGCAGTTAGGAAATCAAACTTCGAACGCAGGAAGGGGTTGCAACTATTTATTGTGCCGTGCTTGTGATGAAGAAATGCCATCGCACTGTGTTTAAAAGAGCGAGCGTTTCTCGGCGCTGACCGTGTTTGCGACACTGCACATCCGACCCACCACCGATGACAAAGCACTCAAACAACAGCTGCGATACCTTTACGTTGGAAAACACTACGCACTGCTCAGCATCGTCATCCACCACGGCGAATTGACGCCTTGCAAGCAGATACAGTGTCATTCCGATAATTATTTGCTGTACGCTACATCGCTACAATGCAGACAATGAACCATGTTGTGGGGCCATCACAGCCTAAGAAGATGGATGCATGAGCCAGCGAAAGTCGCCGCTTTGTTTTTGATAGTGGTTCTCAGTTACAGTGCATCACCGATGACAGTCTGCTGTGCGTATTTTCTGTCGGCGGTCAAGATTGTTGATGCCTCTCAGTTCCGCACCACGTCGCTGTTGCCGGAAAATAAGTTGGGCGTGGCCCAACCGTGGCGGGCGCGCGCACAAGAGTTACATGCCTCGCGTGGGGCGTGACGTATGGTTTTGATTGACACGCGAACTCGGGCCAAACTCGTACATCGCGAAACCCCCCTCGAGTGGAACTCGGGAACATGGTGGCGGCAGCAGCAGCCTGTGTAATCGCATCCAGCGGCAGCAAGCGTCAATATGACCATCTGGACCCGTTCACCTAAATGTCCGACGTAGAGTTTCAGCGTCATTTTTGCCTTTCCAAAACGTGAGTGCGCTGGCTGTGTGACGAGTTAGGCGAAGGCCGTCGTCTGCGGAGATAGGGTGGCGGGCAAATGATGCTTTCCCACCGTAGATTGGTGTGACTAGGCTGCGGAGGAATAGTTCGCGTGATCGCTTCGGCTCTCTCCTGTTTCAAGCAAGCTCGTCCACCGCGCCCCAGCCCCAGGCCATGTCCGGCGTCGTCATCGGAGTACTGGAGCACCTGCGAGCACCTGGGGTTCAACCCGGACCAACCAACCTGCGCAGGTGAAGTAGTCACATTATATTGGAAGATTTAGAATGGACGCCGGGCTGCCTTCCGGTGCAACAGGTGCCGAAATCAGTTTTCGCAGGTACACGGTACCCCTGCACTACACGGGCAGAGAGGCGAAGGAAGTTACTGCGCCAACACGGACCGCCTCAGCCGTCCGAACGACCACCTCTCCACGCGGCAAATGATTTGGCTCACATACTGCGTGAGCAAAAGCGTAGGCATATGGACGTTAAAAGAGACCGTAGACTTGTTTCCTCTATCGGAGCACGCCATCGCCGACTGGAGGAGCTACCCCGTAAGGTCGCGAGGGACGAGCTGCTGGCGCGAGCTCCACTCGTTGGCCCCGGGAAGACAGCGCAAATTGATGAGTGCCTTTTTCGCGGTGAGCAAAAGTGCAATCGAGGCCGCCTAATGACGGGCGACAGACAACGTTCCGCCGAGCCGCCAAAAATTACGGTGGTGTTAAAGATAGTGGCCCATGGGTCTTCGGCATGGTCTGCGCGACCTGAGGGGTGCTGCTACTTTTCAAGGTCGACCGACGAAAGGCGGCGACGCTAGGCGCCATTATTGCGGCCAATGTTCAACCGTGGACCATTTTTCATAGTGACGAACTGGCCGCATACAACTGCATCCCAAATTTAGTAGATGCTAACGGGGCTATGCCTCAATCTGCATTGAAATACAGTCAACCACAACGTAAACTTTGTGGAAACCAACACGGGCGTTCACACGCAAAAAAATAGAAAGTTATTGTCAAAAAGTGAAGCGCCACCTCGTCAGAAGTGGGTACAGAGTAACTGCACTGATGCTGGAGTCCCACCTGGGATGAATGTGGTGGCACTCAACGGCCACGTGCGCTGCAAAAACCCTTTCTTGCGTTTGTTAGAAGCCACGGATCGCTCGGGCTACCCAGTATAAAGACTCTTTCCTGCGGTTGTTAGAAGACATCGCTCGGCGCTAGCCAGTATGAAGGTGCGTCACAATGTAAAAGAAAATAAAGCGTAGTTTTTTATCCTTGCATGAGTGTTTTCCGACATTCCTGAGTGCTTACACGGTAAGCGCGCGGCAGACCACTTCTGCGCTAGCCGACGCTCGCTTCGTCTCGCAGCCTTACTTTAGTGCGAGCAACGAGCGTTCTGTAGAAATCCCAGTGTAAAAATCAGGCGCACACCAATCTGTGCTCGGAAATGGGAGCGCAAGCACGTAGCGAGCCGCACCAATTGAATCCAGAGGAAAGAGAAAGAGCCACGAGCGATCTGTTCAAAGCCCAGTGCAAAAACCAAGCCCACACCAATCTCCGCTCGGAAATGCTAGCGCAAGCACGTAGCGAGCCGCGCCAATCCAATCCAGAGGAAGAAAGAGGAGGGCGAGCGTGCCCTCGTGGTATAACGCGAAACGATTAAACTATAAATTAGTCTAATACACATTCAGTGTACAACTTGTAAACTTTAAAACACCTATACCCTACGGTAATGTGACTAATATCATTGTACTAAATGCATTTATTTGATAACTTGCTTGTGCCTTTAATGCACTCGGTGGAACAACAAACAAGTGAAAGAATGCACGACCATGCACCAACCGTATGATCACGGGAGCCCCAGTTTGTCGACCGCCCATATGGCAACGCCCAAGGGATGATGGCCACCCAGAGTGAATCTAGATAAGCCAATGAAACTGGAGGTGTGCCGATGGACAAACTTTGTCTTGTTACCATTAGTGCTTTAATCTTGGGGCGTCGCCAGAACTCGTGAAGATCCCGAGTTTCGCCAAACTCGGGGCATCCTGCATAGCACCCCGGATGTCCTTTTGCTGTGCAATATCACTGTGCCCGACTCCGTCGTGACCCTCGCCGATAACCGGACATGCCTCCCCGTCGTCAATTTTGGCCTGACAAAGCAAGATATACCCCAAGGCCTATCTGTTGCAACGCTCCGTGCTATAGGAGATGACCACGACACAACGTTTTCAATAGACGTCTGCTCCGATTCTTCACAATGTCCACAGGAAGCTATTTGCCCTAACGCTTCATTTAGTCCCATGATTGCTGCGGACCTATCGCCTGAACAAGCAGCAGCTCTGTGTCGCCTTATGGTTTCCTACCACGACATCTTCGACCTCAACAATCGACAATTCGGCCATACTTTATATGTTATGCATGAAATAAATACTGGTGATGTCAGTCCTATTCATCGCTGGCCATATTGAGTTTCTGCATCCGAGCGTAAGGTTACTCAAGATAAAGTGAACAAGATGCTTGCCAAAGGCATTGTTGAACCCTCGCCGAACCCTTTGGCGTCGCCCGTTGTGCTTGTCAAAAAGAAAGATGGCACAAGCCGTTTGTGGGTAGATTATCGTCATCTAAACCAAATTAGCAAAATGACATCTACCACTTGCCTCGCATTGACGATGCCCTCGATTGTCTCTTCGGTGCCAACTACTTTTCATCAATTGACCTTCGGTCTGGTTATTGGCAAATTTCTGTGGATGAAATGGACCAAGAGAAGATTGCGTTCGTCACCCTTGAATGTCTATATGAATTCAAACTTGTCCCATGTGGTCTATCCAACGCCCCAGCAACGTTGGAACGTATGATAGACTCTTTGCTTCAGGGGTTCAAATGGTCAACATGTCTCTGCTACCTAAACGATGTTCTCGTATTTTCGCCTATATTTGAGATACACCTTAAGTGCTTATCAGATGTTCTTCAAGTCTTTCGCGAGGCTGGGCTCCACCTAAATTCATCGAAGTGTCACTTCAGTCGTCGACAGATTACAGTGCTGGGCCAGCTCGTCGACGCTTCCGGTATTCAACCAGATCCGGAGAAAATTCGTGCTGTCACGTCTTTTCCCGTACCTCAGGCTGTCAAAGACGTCCGAAGTTTTGTAGGACTCTGATCTTACTTCCAACGAAGCGTTGGAAGTAACTTCGCAGCGATTGCCCGACCACTTCTGATCTTCTGAAGAAGGACGTGCCGTTTATGTGGGGTCCCGCTCAAGCTGCCGTGCTTGAATACCTCACCAACATTCTCACCACGCCACCTATACTGGTCCACTTTCACCCGTGCTCTCCTACAGAGGTCCCTACTGATGCCAGTGTTCACGGTATCGGAGCCGTCTTAGCCCAGCGCCAACAGGGTCAAGATCGTGCTACGCCTACGCTAGCCGCCTCCTCACAGCAGCGGAGCGCAACTATTCGATTACAGATTGTGAATGCCTGGCTGTCGTCTGGGCGGTTTCGAAATTTCACCCGCACTCGTGCTCACTCTTATTTCTCTGTAATCATAGACCACAACGCGCTCTGATGGCTTTCTTCACTCAAGGGTCCAACCGGCCGGCTTGGTCGCTTGGCTCTATGGCTACAAGAATATGTCTATGCAGTAGTGTACAAGTCGGGCAGCTTGCATCCAAACGCAGACTTTATCACGCTATACAGTGGACGCACCACCTGCCGACCCTGACACTGGTGCCGACACTTGCGTTTTCTCCGTTTCTCAGCTGCTACAGGCGTTTCCCTTTGTACTGCCAAATGTTAACAGTTTTATTTCATTGGTGTTCATAAAGTAAGCTTGTAAAAAGTTCAGAGATATTGGCAATGCTTAACAGTTTTCCTCAGAACAATATGAAGCATGCTGTCGACATTAAGCACCTGTTTAGCAGCATGAAAAATCATCAGTATCCTCCATTTTAAACATTCGTTTAATGCAGACACTTCAAGTAGACATAAAATTTGCTAATACAATCTGCTCGGTAATACCAGATTAGATTTTACCTTGGGGCTCTCCCTGCAGTTTCTTATTTTCATCAATTATTTAGTTTTGTATGCTCTTTTGTATGATGAATGAGCATGCTTAATAAGCATGCTCATTCATCATGAATTTAATACAGGTTAAGTACTCGAGTAACGTAACAGATAGGGAGGTGTGGCATTGGTGAGCTACGTGGCCAATTTGGAGGCAACGGAAGCATATTGGCTTGTCGTCCGGAGTTCTCCACTTTGTAGGGTTGGGGTATCTGTGATTGCTGTGAGGCGCGGCTGTCGGCACCGGTCTGGCGTCATGTCGCGAGACAGAGCAGGCAGCAGGAAAACGTACGAGCGGATTCGCCGACGCTTCTTCTGGCCAGGCCTTGCCTGCTACATCCGGAAATACGTTGCGGCGTGTGAGAAATGCCAGCGCCGAAGAACACCATCGACGCTGCCTGCCGGGTGCCTTCAATCGCTCGACATTATTTCGGAGCCGTTCTTTCGCGTTCGCTTGAACTTACTTGGCCCTTTCCGTCTGTCAACTACTGGCAACAAGTGGGTCGCTGTGGGACAGAATACGCGACGCGCTACGCCATCACCAGAGCGCTTCCCAAAAGCTGCGCTACAGATGTCACCGATTTTCTTTTACGCGACGTGATTCTGCAGCATGGAGCTCCACACCAACTGCTAACTGACCGTGGTCGGACATTCCTTTCTAAAGTCCTGCTCAACCAGGCACAAGCTGACTAGGTCTTACCATCCACAGAATAATGGTCTGACGGAGGGTCTGAATCGAGCCCTGACATACATGCTTGCAAAGTATTTCTCGTCCGACCGTACTGATTGGGACATTACCCTACTCTATGTCACATTTGCCTACAATTCTTCGCGTCACGACACTGCTGGTTATTCCCCGTTCTTTCCGTTGTTCGGGCAAGAACCCACGTTGCCACTAGACACATCCCTTCCATCCGCCGCAGCAGAGACCAGCGAATATGCACTTGACACCATCACCAGGGCAGCCCAAGCACGCGAAATTACCCGCGCTCGCCTCCTGACCTCCCAAGAGAACCAACGGCGTTTGTACGATCGTCAACACACAGACGTCCACCTTTCCCCAGGATATATGGTACTTCTGTGGTGCCCAACTCGTCACATTGGCCTGTAGTAGTCGATTGCTGCGTACCGTGACTCCAGTTACTTATGAGGTCGCCCCAGTCAGTACCAGTGCCTTATCTGCATCGAATTTCACTGATATTGTGCATATCGCACGCCTGAAACCGTATTACTCTCCTGTTACCACCGATATTTAGACGCTCCTGGACGGTGCTTCTGCCGCCGCAAATAATCATACATGCATATTGCGTGTTCTTGTGGACGACGCGCGCGGGCGCCCCGACGATGACTACGAACTGCTTCTTGCTCTAGATCTGTAGGCTTAACCGGCCAGCGCTGCAGTTGACTCTTGTAAATATACTTTCTAAATAGTCTCCAGTGCTTAATCCTTCGTTCGCGTAACAATATTCACGAATGGTGGTGCACCTTTTAGATGCGAAGCCTCTTATGCTCGAGGCTATGTCCCTCCCTCCCTCCGCCGTGCGGCGTCCACTTTCGGTTCCACTTCCGGTTCCGGTTCCGGAAGCCAGCTTCTGGCTTCCGGAGAACGCTTCCGGCATTTTGCCGGAATGATCCCCAGGTGCTTCGCCCACTCATCGTCATTCACTTCGTCCTCTCATTCTCCTCCCGCAACGCCGCGATGAGTACCACGAACAGCGCGAGCGTCAACGCCAGTGTCAGCGCCGTGGACAGCGCCATGGAGAAGAGGGCTCTAGTCGCTGCCATGAAACGGCAGCGGCGAAAGGCCGATCTGAAAACTAATGGGAACTTGAGTCGACCCCATGGCTGCTTCGCATACTTCTCAGGGTTCCCCTACCGGAAGATGGTGTAATTTTTTTCTTGTGGTGTTATAGTTTCGTTAGCTACCGCAGGAATATAATATACGACAGCACACAAGGTAGAACAAGCGACGCTTTTATGATAAGGTACTTTGCATGTGATTCCGTCTGTTCCGTTCGTGCTGTTCCTTAAGGCTGTGCTGTACCAATTCGCATAACTTGCCGTGGTGTTATAGATTTCTGTCCTGCGCTAGTTGACACAATATTTTCATTTCATCAAGTCGAACTAGTGAGCTTTTGCATCAACCATTTTGCAAGAAAGAAAAAAAGAACGTTGTCTTGGCATTGATGTGGTTGTCTTAGGTCGACGGTTTGGTCAGCATCCAGGGAGATTCTGAACAAAGGGTGTACCAGTGATGAGAAAGCCTATAGTGATGCGATGCGTAGTGCTCAGTGGCTTGTCTTGCACTGAAACACTCATCAAGAAGAAAAATAAGAGAAAGGACGAAAGTCAAAGCGAGATACTAGTTCGCGTAGAGGTGCAGCCACGGGAGTGCATCGAAAAAAGAACAGGCAAAAAAATTGAACAGATAGCCGCGCCAGGTGTGAAAACTTTCCTCATAGTTGTCAGGTCCATGAATTTTATTAGTCACGCTTTACACCCCTCCGCCCCTCCTCCTCTCACTACGTAAGTGCGCCTTTCCCTTTCATGCAAGTACCAGTGAAGGAAAAGCGCCAAACGCACGAAACTATACTAAACACTACAGTCGTAACAGGCGGACGACGTCGTAGGCTTTCCGGGATAAAACAACGAAGAGAACATCGTTGATGAATCTGGATAGTTGCTGTGATGCGCATGGCTGCTGTAATTCCCTCACCACATTGTGCGGAGGATTGTGTACCAGAATAAGTCGGAACTCTGGCAGCTACCCTTTGTCTTTGCGCGAGCCCCACTTTCAAGCCGCTTGCAATACTGCACACTACACGCTATCATTTAATCACGACTGAAAAATACTGCTACATTTATTGCTTCGAACAGGGATTGCACATCGACTGGAACTACCCGGAGGACGCATGCAGTGGCCGTGGATCCGCAGTGGCCTTCTCGCAGATCATCGCGAAGCTGCACCGCGCAAACATACCACTGGTGATCAGCGTACCACCGGACGAGAGCCGGATGCCGTTCTACGACCTCAGCAACACGGCGCCCTTCGTGCAGTTTGTGATTGTGAAAACACACACGCTCGTCAGACCCGGTATTGTCACCTGCAACGGGGAGCTCATGTCCGCTGCCAGAGTATTCAATAAGATCGTCGAGCCCATTGACATAACCTTGAGACACAAGTTTGGATACAGCATGGACGTGAGTGTGCGCTACACACCGTGGCCATCATCATCGTGATCATAACCATAATCGTGTTCACCACCCCAGATCCACTACCATTAGTGTAGTCAGCATAGCTGGCCCTATCTAAAACGCCTCCCACTAAACAATCCACCTACACGTCTGCGCCAAATGCAGCCGGTACGACGGTGAATTTTCCCACGAAGCTGGCGAAGTAGCAGTGAACACTGAACTATCGTCGCGCCTTTTTTGTTTTTAATACTCAGTCAATCAAAGGAACTTGATTTTCAACGACGCAAAATTCGGCAATACCCACCTTACGCTAACCGTCTACGGTAATGTGTTTAACGTAGAATCCATATAAAGGCACATAGCATTGCCACCGTCGAAACGAGTCATGTATAGGGCGTGTTCTGCAGCGGGGCTCGCCTATCGCACATCTCCAAGAACCCTCAGCGCCATCTAGCGCCGCCTCGCGAAGCCTGAGCGTGGGCTCCGAAATGAATGGCGCGCCGGTTCGTGCAAACGCTGTGAAACGCGTCAAGGATGTTTCACATGATGCAATTTTGATCGCACTGGAAGGGCGAATTTCGGTCGCGTGCGAGGGAAATCTCAGTCGCAGGTTTCGATTCCCCGGTTGGTCGCACGTAGCACCGATCGCAGCGATCCCTGCGACGTTTCTTCGCAATTGGGCCGAGAGCCGTGAGAGCTATTCCGCGATTTCTTTCGGGAAATGGCATCTGTCGCTGAACATGCCCTGAACAGGGCAACAAAATGAGTGTAAACGTGGATTGCGCGAGCGCTAGTCAGTCTCTACTTCTAATTAAGCACGCTTTTAATGTTTATATTTGAAATTTATATTGTGATCTCATCAAAAATTGCAGAATGTTTTGATTTTGGAACTGGCAAAGGTAAACAGTTTTATTCCATTGTTGTTCGTGAAGTAAGCTCATATAAATTTTCAGAGATATTGTCAATGCTTAAAACTTTTCCTCAGAACAATATTTAGCATGCTGTCGACATTCAAGCACCTTCTTAGCAGCATGAAAAGTAATCACTCTCCTTCATTTTGAGCATTGGTTTAATGCAGACATAAAATTTGCTAATACAATCCGCTCGGAAATACCACATTAGATTTTACCTTGAGGCTTTCCATGCAGTTTATTTTTATCGATTATTTAGTTTGGTAGGTTCCTATTAGTATACTCATTATCACTGATCTAATACAGGTAAAGTACATGAGTAGCGTAACAGATAGGGATGCTTGCTTTAATTTCCCGTGAAGGAACCATAACATCTGATCCAGTTGCATAGGTTTTTAGTAATCTGGGGTTTTTCATCCCCACTTTAGGATAATGTGCTAAAGCAGGTGGAAGCACACGCATGTCAACGAGATTGGCCGATAGTTCCGATAGATTTCTGCTTTATGCGTACCACTACGAACACAATTTTCTAGCGCTCTATTTTGTTACTAAACAAACAAATGTACTCCTCAACATATTTCATGTCTGCGGCGGGGCTACGCCACCTCACTACGCACTGCCGCATATTCATTTAAAATTCTTGGTACAGATTCACACTACACTAAGAGCGCGAGACAAACGACGAAAATGTAGATGACGCCCATGTCTGTTAGAATGCTAGAATGCTGCATAAACAGGTGACTGTAGCTCAAAAAAAATATGGTGTCGGCTTTTCCGTATTACCAAATATTCAAAGGTAGCTTCTGCAAAATAAAGAACATGCCGCGATGGACGAACCAGCCTAGCGCTAAGTTTGAAGATCACAAGACAAATTCCATTCCACGTGCAGTAATCACACACAGATTATTTGCGGCTTACTTCAGGGTGGTAGATACGGACAATTATTGGTCAATGAAGCATTGGTCAAGTTCTCCGACCGCAACCACTCTCCGTCGCATTCCAATTATGGTGCGCGAGTGCGCGAAGACCATGCTATTGGGCTCGTCAAGGAGGTTGGCAATCCCACCCTCGTGTGTCGCGCGGGGAGCTTTTGTCTCCCCCCTGCGTGACGCTTCCCGAAAGTGCAACGGGAGGCCGGCACGGTTCGAGGTAGTTGACCCTGGACCCGAGAAAAGCTGTGTTGTAGCTCTGTAAGGTCGTTCAAGACAACACGTCTCTTCCAACTGAGCGCTTCCAGGCGATGAGGCAACGCCGAAGGCAAGTCAACCATAGCAGAATAGAGCCCTTGGAGAGTTCCCATTAGCCGAACATGACGCCACGCGCCCGGGCCCGACTATTGGATGAAAATGACGACACCTGCACGGGCCAGACGTTTGGAGGAAAATGACGACACCAGGATGGACTCGACGATTGCCTGAAAGTAACGTGACCCCGGCAGACTGAAGGGACTTTAAGCCAGAGATAGATCGAGAAGAGAGATGTTCTTCTTGCCACAGGCCGCAGCGTCCGATTTGCTGCCGGCAGTAACGATGGCTCTTTTACTGTATTACTGTATTGTATGCTTTGTTCTAATCCTGTAAATAATGTAAATATGCCTCCATTTCTATAAGTCCTCCTCAACGTCGCCCAACTCCCGCACTGAACGGCAAGATCTAATAACTGAATGGCAGCGGTCAGATGGAACCTGGCAGCCAACAGGAGATAAAATAACTGGTGGCAGCGAAAAGGATGAACCTGCGAGCGAAGAAGAATGAGCCTAAAGGAAAGCGCCTTCGGCCCAGGCAGTCCTGTGGAACTGGGAGCAGCGGACCGATGCACCAGATGGCGTGTGCTGCATCCGTGAGTGAGCGCGTGGTTTAATCCTTTTGATTCGTCAGACTTAACATTTTGTGTGTGTATTTTGATTATTCTGGGAATCAGGAATTTGTAGCATATTTTGAGTCTGCACAAATTATTTAAAGAAACAGTTCTAACCACCAGTCGGGGCAGCTACCATAGAGTTTATTCGAAGGTTGACGAGGTTAGACTTGGTGTGCGAGGTTTAGACTTGGTGTGCGACAATTTGGGAGTTCATGCCGACGAGGCAATGGAAAGGCCAGCTATCGAAAAGGCAATCAAGCATACTGGCGATGACGGCGAAAGCATTGATATTGCTTGGGAAGTAGTACAGGAAACGGAGAAGCGCGAGCGAGAACGCCAAGAGCGCGAGAGTGAGCATGAGCGAAGACGGCAAAAGCACGAAGATGTAATGGCAGCATTGAGGAATGAGATCGAAGCTTTGATCGAACTAAGACAATGGATCAAACAAAGACAACGGCAGCCTCAAAAATATGTATGTAGCACGCAGGAAAAGCGTGAGGAACTCGCTAGCAGATTTTCATCACAAGCCGAAGAGAAGAGTAGTTCATGTGAGATTAGCAGCACGTTCATAAGCGAACAGAAAGTGTTATATGCTAACGATGCCTTAGTGGCTACAGAGGCCGTTGAAGGCCGTAGTGAGAGAAACGAGGTGCTGTGCCAACAGAGCATTCTAGAGACAGCTAGTCCAGCTGTGAAGGGAGTGGTATAGTCACCATATGCTTACGTCGCAGGTATAGTTAACAAGGTTGACGAAGCTCAAAGTACCGCTGACCCGACAGACACGAGCACCCATGTCGAGTCAAGCCTACGTGCCGAAGCGGAGTGCAAGCTCGATGATGCAGTTGAGGGCAAATTGCAAGAGTGTGAGCTGCGTAGCTCAAAGAGAAACAACTGCATCGTTCGGGGATCGGTGAAGTTGTCCGCCAGTCGAGGTAGCCAAAAGAGGGATGATTTAGAGAATCATTTAGACTGCGCGGGTGAGACAGCGATCGAGACTGACGACCTGTGTGCCGAGCACGGTGTAGGATATGTGCTCTTTAGGTGAGGACACTCGCCAGACCCGATCGACCAGATAAAGTAGCAAAGGTGCGCGCCGATCGGCCCGGTGACGGCAGCGGATACCTATCGGCAGTACGACGCAACTTCAACACAGAAAGCTTTTTATTGGTTTAATCTCCCGTTGTTATAGCAACCGGCGGCTCGCGGGAAATCCGAAATGATTGAGTGACGCACGAAAGTAGGTCACCGGGGAGAGGGCATGCGCGCGTTCTTTGTCGGCGCTCGCTCTCGCCTGCGTTCTAACTAAAGTTGCGTCGTTCCGCCGATAGGTATCCGCTGCCGTCACCGCCCCGATGCACGCGCGCCCTTGCTACTTTATCTGGTCGATCGTGTCTAGCAAGCAAGCCGAGAAATGTCCCCACCTAAAGAGTATATATCCTACACCGTGGTGGCGAGGCACAGCATGAGCTGGACAATGTAGTAGCGCGCAGTTCGCAGAAGTGCGAGTTGCGTAGCTCGAGTAAAGCCTGCTGCATTGTTCCAGAGATGGTTGAGCTGTCCCCCAGTCAAGACAAGGAGAGGGATGATTTAATGGTAAATCACTCACACTGTGTGGGTAAAACAGTGATCCGGGCCGACGAGATTTGCAACGGCCAGAACGAGGCCCGACAAGATGGCACAATGATGAGTTCGAGGAAAAGGCGCCTTAGAAAGAAGCGATGTAATGATCAGAATGCAGTGAAGAATGTAGCAGAGCCGAAAACGGCGAAATCTGCAAAAAGGCATGACGCAAAGAAAGGCGCGATCGCCGTTGGCGACGTGTTCATTTCAAGCGCGTCCAAGCCACCATACAAAAAGAAACAGAGAAGCATACGCTGCGCGGACAAAGGGCAAGGGGCAATGAAGGTGCCAGTCGTTCCGTCGACCTTTTCGGGGTGTAGCATGCATTCCGAGGGAGCGCAAGGTGGCAGGACGAGACGAGGTGGTAGGGAGACGCGATGCGGTCAGACGAAATCATGATGAAAGCACGTCGCCAGGACACAAACTGGCAGCGGACTATGATGTCTGGAAAGAGCTGATGGATTGTCAGGCCTTTTGGGGTTTTGTTAGGAGGGCTTTAAAACCGCGACCACCTCGAGTTAGGCTCAAAAATAGCTTTTTTGTGAGATAATGGGAACGACCGACAGAAAGATGGGTTCCGTGGATACAACAGACTCGTTTTGTTTATTTCTTGAGTATTTGAGAATCTTCGCGTTTTTAGCCATAATGTCAGGCTTTCTTTATTTTGTGAGTGACTTGAAATGTCAAGGTCATTTTGTTGAAAGCCTATAGTAAAGCGCGTGTGTATCAATTAGCTTTGTTAAAGGTGTAAGTTTTCCTTTTTAAGGTTAAGCGCGTTGATTTTCAGTAAGCGAATCATTTACACTAAGAAGCGTTGGTCCGATTCCATTAGTGCTTGTCCTGTGTGTGTTGAGGGCGGCGGTGTCCTGAGTTTTCTTGTAGGCGTGTGTGGAATTGATTAATAGCAAACGGGTGTTTCTTCTAAAGGTGTTTGCGAGTGCGTAATTAACGGAAGTAAAATTTTGTTCATTGAAGATGTGTCCTGTGTGGACTAAAGGACGAAACGTGAGTTAGCGTTAGAAAACGTTTGCGTGAGACGCCTGTATGGCATTGCGAATAGTGCCTGCGAAATTGGTGCGATTTTGATTGTGTAACCATAGAGTTGACGAGGCTGTTCAGTGGTACCAGTGGATGCGATAAGTAGTCCACTGTGGCCGAGTATTACCAGGCTGTTCGTGAAGTTAGGCTGCATAAGGTGTTTTGAAGCATTGTTTTTTTATTATATGGTATTTAGGAGATGTTGACGCCTTTATTTCGCGCCGGCTACTCCTTTTCACATAGAAACATGAAAGAAAGAAAAAAAGAATTAACCTACACGCAATAAAATTAAATGTCAACTCCTAATCACAATAACACAAAGTCCAGTCACATAAGTCCACTAATACCACACTAACACTGAAAGCCAACTCAAAAACACAGCAACACAATGTTCAGTCACAAAGGCGCATTAAGTTAAACACAAAATCCAGTCACATAAGCACACTAATGCCACACTAAAACTGAAAGCTTACTCAGAAAAACGGCACACAAAGTTCAGTCACATAGGTGCACTAAAGTAAACACAAAGTCCGGTCCCGTAACTATACTAAAATCACGGCACATAAGATAGAATAGATTCGATTCAAATGAAAGTACATGAACCCAGGTGTCGAATTGACCATAGAGTGAGTTTATCACAGATAAACATTCTTTTTCATAGTTTCCAAGAATACTGCTTGCTTCTAGGAATCTTTGGAGGGCCATTAACGCTCGTCTTTGCAACGAATATGTTGGCCAAGGACCTGATATATTCCTGAGGCTGAAGGGCCTGTGGTCTAACGTCTTTAAATCACGTGCTAAACGTTGTCTGTGAGTATCGTGTCGCGGACATTCTAACAGAAGATGCTGCACATCCTCATCCCCGTGGTCACAAGTACATTCCGGACTATCAGCTCTTGAAATTTTTTGTAGAAAATGTTTTGTGTACGCGGTACCGAGCCGCAGACGGTGAATGAGTGTTTCATATATATGCTCTGGTTGTATTCAATGTGGACGGGATTTCGAATTGAAGCACAGGGTCAATGTGAAATCTGAAGATTTAGAGTTCTGATCAAAGCATGTCGCTTTGCAACCACGGACTGAGATCTGTCTTAGTATGTGCCGCAATTCTCCTTGCGGTAGAGGGAGACCATATGTGGCGGTATTAATATGCGCTTGTCTAGCAGCCATGTCTGCGGCAACATTCCCAGCGATATTACAGTGGCCAGGTATCCATTGGAACATTATTGTGCGAGTTTTTTCGCTTGCCTTTGGGAGCTCCTTTAGTGTCTCATAAACTAACGCCATACTTTAGGAATTGCTGATGTCACCACGAAGTGACGACAAAGCTGCTTGTGAGTCACAAAGGATGACCCATTGGTTCTCTTTTTGCGTTGAATTTATATATCGTAACAAAGCCAATATTGCAAGAAGCTCTGTTGTAGTTGATGATGTCGTGTGAGACAGTTTAAACGTCTGTATTCGGTTCCATTCTGGAATGACAAAGGTAGCTGTAGAAGAATTTGTTTGACAAGAACCGTCTGTATACGCTTAAATATATCCAGGGAACCGAAAGTATATCTGGTACAGCGCTAGTTGTTGGGCTGCTAGCATAAACATGTCTCGTTTGCGAATAATTCCCTCAACCGAAAATTCAATTTTTGGGGCGACAAGTTGCCATGGAGGGTAGGAAATATCTGATGTCCAAAATTCGTTGTGTGGTAGCAGACATTTTTTGCACCTGACTCACAGTATTGATGTTCGCCCTGTCTCTCTCAATAAGTGTAATTGCTAGTGGGTGCATTTTGTGCTGCACTGAAACGCGAAAGTAATGTCGACAGGTTTCAACCATCCTCATAATAGGGAATGGAGGATGACGTGTCTCTGCAATTACTAAGGAACTTGAGGTTGCTCGGGGAACACCTAAGCATACTGTGAGGCTCCTAGCTATTAATCGTTGAAGTCGCTCTTCAGCTGAACGGGAGATTCCATGCAGAACAGGTGAAGAATAAATTATTTTTTTTTGCTTTATACTTGCATTATGTACTTTCAGTAGTGAAGAAACCGACCATCCCCATGTCGTGCCTGCTATGCGGTGAAGAACATTTATTGTTGAGTTTATTTGTTCTTCAAGTGCTTTGATGTGAGCATTCCAAGAACGTTGTCTGTCTAGTATAACCCCCAGAAATTTGTGTTGTTTTGCTTTGTCTAAACGTTGTCCCTCAAGGCACAGCTGAAAGTCTTTAGACATCCTCTAGTAAAGGGTAGCACAGCCGTCTTACTGTAAGACAGCTCCATTCCTCTTTCTTTTAAAAATTTGTCCACAATGTTTAGGCCTTCCTGCAAAGTTGATTGCACAAGGCTAGCCCATGAACCAGAGGCCCAAATACAAACATCATCCGCATATATATAGTAGTGTAGTGCAGGTGTAAGTCTCCGTCGTAAATCCGCCATTACACAATTAAAGAGAAACGGGCTTGAGACACTCCCTTGTGGGACTCCTTGAATAAGATTGTGAGAGGAACTTTTTCCTTCGCTTGTTTGAATAAATATTGATCTGCTATTCAAGAAGTTGGATATCCACCGTAGCGCCCTTCCAGAGACTCCCAGTTCTAGCAGACCACACAATATATTAGCATGACTGACTTTGTCGAAGGCTCACTTAATGTCTAAAAAACCGCTATTGTGACAATTCCCTTAGCTCGTTCATATTCAACATAGGAAACGATATCCAAAATTGCATCCATGGTGCATCGCCGCCTTCGAAATCCTGTCATGTGATCTGGAAGTACTTCTGTTTGCTCAAACCACCATTGCAGCCTAGTGTCAATCATTTTCTCCATGACCTTGCATAAACAGCTAGTCAGCCTCACAGGACGAAAGACTCAAGAGATAGAGGAGTTTTACCAGGCTTCAATATAGGTATCACACGTGCTGTTTTCCAAGAGTCAGGGACATACTCCTTTTTCCACAAGTCATTCAGTAACTCCAAAAGTGCCAATCGACCATTAGGTCCCATGTTTTGCAACATATTGTATGTAATGGAATCTGGACCTGCAGCAGTCTTTGTCTTACAAGACGCAAGTGCACATTTTAGCTCAATCATACAGAATTCATAGCCTAATTGTGCATGCTGCGACTAAAAACACGCAAACATTTTTTTAGTTTTGCCATTTTAACTGAATATTTAAACTCAGGACAAGTAATGGAAGCGCTTGTTCTAGTTATAATCTTGCAGAATTCTTCAGCAATCTCTAATTCTGAAGTATCCTTAGCTATTGAGAGAGCACAAAATGGTTGTGTTTGAACAACATGGCCGCTTAATGCACGAATAGTCATCCATATTCGAAGAACTGGCGTCAGGGGATACAATGTATTGCAAAATTCACGCCATCTTTTTTTCCCTAATTTTTGTAGTCGTCTTTGCATGACTGAGTGGACTTACTGCGAATTTCTATACGCTTCTATATTTCCGCTGTGGCGGTAAGCTCTTTCTGCTCTTCTTATAGGTCTCGAATCTTCATATTCTCCATCAACTGATGTTTATTCATCAGGAATGGGCACTTGTTTCGTACCCAATTTCATTGTTTCATTGTTTCTTGTATAACTGATGTGAATGTCTCTACGTCAGTTTCACGATCTACTCGAATGGATAAGTGTTGACGAAAGAGCTGCCAATTTGTTATATCCACGTATCTTCGTTTCGCAGTGCTTTTTAACCGTGGATGTGTTATAAGAATTGGGAAGTGATCACTTCCACGTGTTTCTGCGTCTCCTGTATCGCAGAAACACTGCTGTATGTTACCCAGTATCAGTAACAAGATCATTAGAGCACAGTGTTACGTCTATACTACTGGCATAGCGATATCCACGCATAAATGTCACAGACCCATCATTCAATATTGACAGATTGCATATTTCCGCGGCGCATTGAACGATATTCCCACGTGCATCACAGTGGTTACACCCCATGTTACGTTGTGTGCGTTAAAGTCACCACATATGAAAATATTTGGTCTTGTGATGCTAAAAATATTATTCAAATCATCAGTCGTAATACGTCTCGATGCTTGCACGTATATGCTTACGATTGTTATGCATTTTTTCGCGGGATATACTTTGCAGGCAACATATTCAGGAAAATCCGAACTGCTTGATTGAATAAGGTGAGAGGGCAAATGTTTTCGAACGCAGATCATTGTTGTACTGTTTTCCGATGGACGAGATGATTTATATATTATGTAATTGGAAATACGAAAATCATCATGTACAGCAGCCTCTTGTATGCAAAATACAGGGAAGCTGTATTGTGCAACTAACTTGCGAAAATAAGCAGATTTGTATGGAAGTCTATTGGCGTTCCACTGGAATATTACCATATTTTCGTAACGGCTATTCATAATTTCCATCCGGTAGCACTGATGTGGATAGTTGATTCATTGTTGGCTCCATAGGCAACAGTGCCTTTACCTTTGGAAGCTTGTTCGCCTGAGGTAGAGCTGTGACAATTGCTCGAATTGCAGCAAACAGCATAGGTAGAATCATCTGTCCAACACTGAGTAACGCGGTGTGATGCGTGGTGCGCGACTGTGATATTTGTGGTGTGCGACAAGGTGCGGTGCATTCAAACAAGAAGCAGACGACAAGGAGAGCGCGCGCTAAGTCGTATTCCATGCTGATGGAAAACGACGACGCCGAAGACCGTCCGGCGCGTGAACACGCGGCGCAAGAAACAAAACAAAGAAAAAGGGATCCAATCGCAAAAGCCCACGGAGCTTCAAGCAGCCAATGAACAAATGACAAATCGGCCAGAGCGGCAGAAAAGTGAGCCGTGCTGGCAGTAGGGGGGAAGAGTTCCAGAAGCGGCACCAGGAGAAGGTCGGCCACCGGATCGGGGGTTGAAGACGGCCGTCGGGTTCCGGACCCGAGCCACCAGTACTTCACCCGGCCAGGGCCTCCTGCCAACCTATTCCTGGGCGTCGCCACTCCATCCGTTTTGGAACTGCTGCCCGAGGCCGGTGAGCGTCTACGCCCGTGGGCAGAACGAGAGCTGTCGGGCTACGGGCCCGAGCTCCACGACCAAGATCATATTGTATGTAATGGAATCTGGACCTGCAGCAGTCTTTGTCTTACAAGACGCAAGTGCACATTTTAGCTCCCGCAAGTGCCCGGCCAGAACGCCGCCGCCGTCAACCCGTGCTGCCAAGTCGCCTGCCTTCCTGGGCATCGCCACTCTGCCCGATAGTCAACTGCTGCTGCCCGAGGCCGGTGAGCGTCTGCGCCCGTGGGCAGAACAAGAGCTTTCGGGCTACGGGCCCGAGCTTCACGACCAGCTGCCCGGCCAGAACGCCAGCGCCGTCTTACCGTGCTACCGAGCCGCCTGTCTTCTCACTCCACACCAGAGCTGCCACGCACTGGTAGCCTGTACGACAGTCCTATACAACGACCTTCATTGGTGAGACCAACACCACTTCTCTCGTCGTCTCGTCTCCGCTGCTTCGCGTCGAGACTATAGCACGCACACACGCCCGCTTCCTGCCCGAACGTTTTGTTCCGTGAGAGTCGTTTTAAGTGTTTGTTTTTATGGCTTAATTTTCGTTTAAGTTTTATTAAAAGTTTGTGTGTTATTCAACAAACGGCTTTGTCCTCGATTGGGTTCTGGGAGGCTTCGCCTCAGAGAACCGTCAGAAAATATTAGACAAAAGAACCTGCTCATCACACGCGGTGTCATCCTGGAATGTCGATCTTCCGGCCACCGTTTGCGGTGATCGCTAAGGGGTGTTCTGAGAGGATCGCTGAGGTTGTCCTAGGTTAGGTCGCTGATATTGTTGTGATGTGTGGTCTTCAGTGGCGGTAGCGGAATGATGACTCCGCTGTCTCTGGGACTCTTGCCCAGCTGGTTGCTTTAATGCCGACGCATACGATGGTTGTTTTGATTTTTGTTCAGTTGCTGTAAACTGATGATTTTTCGCTGGGCTTACTGCATCAAGATTCGGAAGAGGCTCCTTGTGTCGTGGTTGCTTCCCATGAATTAGTTCATGTTTGCGTAGCATGGATGCGGCCTTATTCTGTGGTCATCCTGAGGAGGAAGCCGTATGGTTACCCGCACAATTTGCACATTTAGGTTGTCGTACAGATTTACATTCAGTGTGCTCATGGTTCTCGGAGCAGATTTTACATCGACGTGATCCGCGACAATTTCTTGCCAGGTGTCCGAACCTCTGACCATTATAACACCTCAACGCAGAACCTAGGTACTCTTCCACCGGGCGGCTGGTGAACCCCAAGTGGATTCTCTGAGGCATAGGCTTGCCATCTCTAAAGTGAAGGATTACACTATATAAATAGCGGGATTTAACTGTACCATAATCCAGACGGTAGTATATTGCTTGGCGACGGACTGATATTACTCCAAAATCTTTCAAAAACTCGAGCAGTTGTCCAGTGTATTGAAGTGGCACGTGATGAATCTTCCCGACATTTCGAGTGTACGAACCCGGTATGTAGGGCTTAACTTGTAGACCTGCTACTTCCTGTAGTAAAAGCAGGTTTTTCGCCGATGCCACTGAGGCAACAGACACTGAGAAACTGCCGTCTCTGTTTACTCGGAACGTCTGAACTTTTTCCTTTGCCGCCGCCACAATTTCTGATGAAACACGATTTGGATTCACTTGCCAAAAATTGTGTCCTTCTTCTGACGGTCGGAATACCACTGGGATTCCTTCACTTCTTTTCTTTTTATAGGCCACAGATGTGAAAGTGCTTGATCACACTCAATGTCTTCATAATCGCTTAGGTCATAGTTTGAAGTATTGTCATTATCCTGATTGTGAGTTTCCTCAAGGCGAGGTCTCTTGCTCTCACCTTCGCTGGGTTCCACCATATTCACCGGAGGCGGGCCATCAGCACCTTGATGCTCAAGGACCAGCCGAGCCGGCTTGATGATATCATTCGCATGATGCACGTTGGCAGAATCTTGGACGCGCGCCTGCGTTGCACTCATGTGCCTCAAAACACGCTGGCAATCATAGGGCTCGTGCCGCCGTTCTCTGCTGGCTTCCGCCGTAGCGGTTGGAGACACTCCGACGGAGAAGGTAGTGAAGGCTTCGTACCTGGTTTCAATGGGCTCGTAGGCCGCTACACTTCTCACTCAATTTCTGAGTAATGAAGTCCAGGCCCAAAGTAAACAAATAGTAAAACTGAAGTAAAAGGCGAGCAGCAAATAACAAGGCCAGCGCCTCGGAGAACTTCTTGTTCCCGAATCCATGGTTATTTAAAGCCTTCTGCTTAGTTCTACGTACTACCTCCCTTCCTCTGAATACCGAGGTATGTAATTGTATTATGGGCTGGAAGCCATCCTCGTAGATTCCAAACTTCGCTTGCGTATGGTAATAATGGTTGTTTCCATTGATTGTTTAGCTTGCTCACAGTTGTTTTGCAACAGCACTATCACTCTGGCCTTGTCGCCATTCGAGGAAATAGGGAAAGCTGTTTAGAAGGGTGGTTGGATCTGCTTTATCAAAAATGGAAAAAAAGAACACCGCAGGGCTGATTTTTATATAGTAATTGCCTGGCGAGTCTAGAGCCTACGCTTGCACGTGGGGCAGCGCTATGTTGTTTTGCTTGTTTGATGTACACCCGTGAGCAAAATTATACGGACCAGGGGTCGCGCGAAAAAGCAGATGTTTTCCTCTGCCTATGAACGCAACTTGAAATTGAGGACTGCACTCCAAACTTGGCATTGCGAATTTAACGGTGTACTCATCAATTCCAGTTTATGCTTGGTAAATACGAAGGAATTCACTTTTTTCGGCGACCCTGTGGTCCGTATACTTATGCTCACGGGTCTACGTTCTCTAGGGCATGTTAACCCGGAATTCGTCACACGAAGCTCGTGGCCAGTGTTGTACAGCCTTCATCAGTGTTCTTCGTGGCCACCGAATTGAGTTCACTCCGAACTTCCGGGGTGAGGAGGAGCTGTTAGATACGGACCATTCATTGGTAAATTAAGCATTGGTGAAATTCTTCGACCGCAACCACTCTCCGTCGCATTCCAATTATGGTGCGCGAGTGCGCGTCATAATAAAGACAACCCATCCCCTACAGATGAGCGCTTCCAGGCGAGGAGGCAACGCCGGAGGCAAGTCAACCAATGGAGAATAAAGCACTTGGAGAGTGCCCATCGGCCGAGCATGACGCCAGTTGCCCGGGATCGACTATTGGATAAAAATGACGACACCTGCACGGGCCAGACGATTCGAGAAAATTGACGACACCTGGACAGACTCGACATTTGGCTGAAAGTGACGTGACCGCGGCAGACTGAAGGCGGTTATGAGCGAAAGACAGACTGATAAGAGAGATATTCTTCTTGCCGCTGGCCTCAGCGTACAATTTGCTGCCGGCCGTAACGATGACTCTTTTAATGTTATTTTGGTTGTTCGACTCTGAAACATAATTTAAATAAACCTTCAGTTCTCTAAGTCATCCTCAACGTCACCCAACTCGCGCACTCAACGTCAATATCTAATAAGGGGCAGACGACAGCTTTTGGGTTGGTGTTCACTCTAAGTTTTGTGCAAGAATATTGCTAGGAGGAGGAACCGCTTATGCGCAATTAACACCGTATACACACATTATTTTTTTGCAGAAGCTGATGCTAAGTACCGGTAGCGCGACGGTCTCACTGCGCTGACATGATGACCTCACTGCAGCCGATTTCCTAACACTGCATATGCGTCCTAACACTGCATATGCGTTGACAACAGCTATATGGGCTTGTTCATAGGTCATCTTGTAATTTGGTGCTGCCACGTAGAACGACACGGACATACAAGGCAGGCGAGACAACACACAGCGCTGTACGACCAGCTGGGAACAGCTGTGAGCATCCGCCGTCTCTCCATGAGCTGAACTTCAGGAACCACTGTTCCGCACTCCTAGAGAAATTTAAACATTAAAGCGTTACTAAATTACAAACACGCGTATTATTTGATTCCATTAAAGACAGACAGGTCAATAACATCATAACGGACAGGGTTCTTTTTCTCATTTCGTTCGAAAAAGTGCGCGGCTTTTGCCACAAGACCTGGCAGAAAGCAACCCTAGGCATTGCACCAGCCGCATTCTTGGAATCGCAATCGTGTGAAATAAGCCATCCAAAAGTCCAGGCTTCATGCGGCAGGCGGGCGCCTCTCTCCGGCTTCTTTCTGGCTACGCTGTGCCATTTATTGGCGCTGCCAAGAAGTCCCCCCAGCATCGGACTCCCCGCCTGACGCATTTATAAGCGCTCGCACGCCCCGGTCTACGTTCCATTTCGAAAGCCACGCGCAGGCTTCGCGGCGGCGGCACTAGATGGCGCCGAGTGTTCTTAGCGAACCGCGACAAGGGAGTCCCGCTGTGGTGCACGCCTCACACGTAACTCGTTTTCATGGTGGCAATACGCAGTTGCGTCTCTATCTTGATTCATCGCTAAATGCATCACTGTCGACAGTCGTCGTTAGATGGATTCTGCCGGTGTTTTGGACCTATATCCTAATGTGGCTAGTTGCCGCTCGAATACAATATAAGACAAAAAAATGCGCAGGTCAGCTAAGAAATAAATATGTAAATTTAGCTTAAAACTAACGTAATCTCAAAGCACATCTTTAATAAACACTACAGCGGTGCTAAGAACGAGGGCGTGGGATTTAGTCCCGGCCACGGCAGCCCCATATTGATTGGGGTGAAAGGCAAGAACGCCCGCCTGCCATACATGAGGTGCACGTTAAAGAACATCAGGTGGTAAGAAAATGAGCGGAGTCCCCTACTACGGCGTGCTTCATAATCATATGGTAGTTGTGGCTCGAAAAACCCCCGAATTTAATTAACTTAGAATACATTGCAAGTTCGATGACAGGTCATGCATTGTAAGACCTGTGTAAGACCTGCGCTATACGAGGGTATAATACATCTTGCATTAAAAGTTGCCGTACTGTTTCCACGCTAAACGTTAGAATTTCTCTTTTCATACCATATGTAAATGCACTTGAGGCATATAGTGTGCGAGAATGACATGCTGGTAGTTCATGATGGTCTATATATGCATAGCGCAGGCAGCTACAGGAACACATGAAGACTCAAAATGCTGTCCGTCGCTGTATACTTCGTTTCGCCTTATCATATGTCCCTGTTCGTGGCTGCGCTATATTATAAGGCCTCCGAACTTGAAGGTCTACCAACGGCTTGACAATTTCTGGGTGCCATGTTCTCACGTGTGGATATTTAGAGGTTCCTTCAGGTGTGCTATTCCGCTAGTGGCCTTTTAATTTATCCCGAAGAGCGTGCTTTATCTGTTATGTTTCTTTTTACTACGAAAGTTTTTTGCATTGTCTGGTTTCTCTGTGAAAAACGTGATGAACAATTTTGCTTTGCTTACTGTGCGAGTCGAGGAGGAGCCCGCCGAGCCGTGCTTATTCTGGCTCGTTCTCTCGCATGCACGGTTCACGCACGAATGCATGAGCCGAGCAAACCAGGGAAGAGCAGACGATCTTTTTAAACCGATGGAAGTCTAAAGCTCCGGTCAGGTTGGGAGTTCTGTTTACTTGGATGTGCATAAATAGTAAATATATTTCCGATGTTGTCACATTTGTTTTTCCAGGAAAGCGTTTTTACAAACTTTTACGATATTATTATTATTATTATTATTATTATTATTATTATTATTATTATTATTATTATTATTATTATTATTATCATCATCATCATCATCATCCGTGTCGAGGGGCGACATCGGGACGCTTTCGCTTCCTGCATCGAGGGACAAATTAATGTTAATGTGCATAACCAGACAACGCAATCCAATGAGAAGAAGCCACGAAATAGATACAAGTGGGCGGCAGAGTACCCAGCAGTTATTAGCCACCTCACTCATGGCATGTGGTAGGCCGTATACACGGGAAAGTACAACTTCAAGAGAATAGCTTTGCCACATGCGCGTATACCTTCTGCTCTCAGCGGTATGCGTTCGGGGACGTCAGGTGACGAGTGAAATTGTTGTTACTAGACCTTTGTAGTAGCCTAACCGAAATATTTTGCTGTTTTTAACTTTAAGGTAGCTCCGGAAACATTCACCACGACGCTGGCGGGACTTTGGGTACCCTCGACCAGACCGTCGAGGTGGGAGAATTATACACTGCAGCCGGGGAAGACACACATGGCGAAGGTGTGCCAGCAGCTGCTTAATTATTACAGCATCTTCCCCGAATGCTACTTAACGTGGCTACCCGACGACAATAGCACTTTTCGCGTGAGTAGCAGCCGGAGCTTTTTTTGCGTACTAGAGACAACTTATAGTATACTTATAGTCATAACATCTGAACAACGCAAGCACATTGCTACATAAGTGAAATAGCGTAGGTACGACTAATTGTTCTCTTCCCCTACTTGCTTCCTTAAGCCAACATTGTCAGCTTACTTGGGGAGAAAACTGTCGTCTATACCTACGGCCCTTACCATAACGTTCGTTACTTCTTGCGCTCACAGATGGGACGCCATTGACGATTTACACTTGGAAGATAACCAGACATTATATACATAGTATTTACAGGTAATTATGCAGACGTCCACATTGGATCTGTCGCATCAGAGTCGGCGCAGCCGAAACTGCAGGGCCCCGTTCCTAAGTCAAGAACACTCGTGAAGGGCCGGGAGCTCGGTTCTAAAACCTCGATCCCTTCCTCTAAACTATGTCACAACAAATCGCAACACAACAGTGATTTGATTAGGCCGCTGGGATCTAGCATGCACAAAACCATTTCTGCCTCGACATTTTCTCCAGGATTCTGCTTGAAAAAGAAAAGGAACACGAAAGACGGCTGCCTGAAATGTTGCAGCTCGCCTCATGCAGGTAGCGCAACCTTCAACGACGAATTAGCGCATTCACGATTAACGCAGGAACTCGAACCTCTCCCGCTGTCCTGCGCTGCACCATTCCCTGGAAAGTGCACAGGCAACGTGGCAGCAGGCGCTGGACGATGTGAAGTGCAGCGGCACATTAATGTAACTGGCATCTGAGTGACTCATCACGCCCTCTGACCTTTTTACTTTGTGTCACCATAAAGGCCCGGCGACAATGGCCACGCCGAATTTCGGTGGTGTTCGTTTCCGTAAAATATTCAACATCGTAGTCGGCGAGAAAAGAGGCGGCAAGTATTTTCGCGGTGCAGATTAGCTGTCTGCAACCCCCAGCCTTGCGTCGCTATCACACACAGTACTTCCCTATGCAATAGTGACGAAAAAGATGTGATAGTTTGGTTTTAAGTGAAAAAATTAATTACTCACAATTTTAAGATATCAGTTCGTGTTCCTTTAGTATTTATTGTCGCACATGTGCACAGTGGCGATGAGAGATACAGAGATGTCAATTATTATTTTTTTTCATTCCCGATGCCATTGTTTTCACTTCGAACTTTTTTGGCGATAATAATGGGCTCTCGTAGCGCATGCATGCCATGCAACGACACCACCGCTGACTTCGTGCCCTGCCGAGCGCAGAGGGAGGGCTTTGGAGGCGCGGGGTGTATTTGGCTACAAAAACGACGTAGCAAAGAGGACGCAGCGTTACGCTCCGCTCCATCTGCTTGGTTAGAGGGTACTATGGCTTGCTATGGCTTGCTATAGCGTTGTGCGGATGGACACCATAAGCACACTAGCGTTCCTGCTGCGCTTACGTGTGCATGCACACACGTGAGTGGAACGGACAGTAGATGTCAAGTTAACGTCACCTGATATTCCACTGGGCCCTGACTAACACCGACGCTTTCCCGTCGGCCGCATCTCGTGCACCATCGAGGTGCGCGAGACGCGACGCATGCAACGCCACTGGTATCTCTCCTCACCACGCCAACATTTTTCTTTCCTAAATCTGTACAAGTGTTCCTTTGTGTATGCCCAGAGTCTCGCTGATATCGAGGCAGCACATATGGCCGGTGTAGTGTCAACAGCACGAATTGTCTGTTAGCTCTGTGTTAACTCGTAAACTCGCTTTCGCCTTTGGGTAACTGTAGTTCTGGGAGCGCAAAACTGACGAAAACACGGGCAATCACTATTTAATGTGGAGAGGACAAAGCTACCCGACACTATGACGAAGAGATGAGAAATGCTACTTGGGTGAAATCGCATGCTAGCTCTCGACAGGGGCTGTTTACAGAAAGTGAAGGCTGATTCCTAAAAATACTACACCAACTTCTTTCGATTTCTTCCATTACTTCCTGCCCTTTTGCTCTGCTCAAAAAGTGGCGACTTCCCTTAACGCTTATCTCAAAATTTCGCATGCCTTTTTTTTTCACAAAATACAATCAGAGGAACTGGTAATGCAAAAAATTAAGGCGTGCAGACACGGACACGAGAGGAGAGAAGTGGACAACACGCGCTGTCCACTTGTATCCTCTCGTGTCCGTGTCTGAACGCCTTACCTTTTTGCGTTATGCATCCTTACCAACTAGCTCAGCTTTCTGTCGTTCTAAGGAACTGGTACCTGCGGTTGTGTGATGAGACGACTAGTAGTCCAGTACCCATTTCCATGCATGCGTTTTCATGCGTTTCACTGTGCGCCTAGGCAATTGGATGTTCGCTCTCGTATTGTCCGCGCTTTAGGACCTGTTTCAAGCGTGCTTCCACTAAAGTGAGCTGGAAACATCGCTACCGATGTGCATGTTTAAACACTTCTGCGCCTAACGCGAAGTAAAATTAGAACTTGACGACCTCTTTGTTGTCCTGCAGACTAGTACCGCATGAAAAAATCTATGTTTTAAAGATATCAATGAATTAGCATGGTCAATATTTATTTTGTAATGTGCTTTATCGGCTATCTACTACGAATACTTTCCTCCAGCGTGTCAAAAATCCTATTCAGGGTTTTGAGTTACGTTTGCCGCGCCTAAATCATCATTCTAACGTATGAAACTGAGCGTATGGGATATTGATAAAAAAAACACAATGAGGCGTCCCCAAGTAGCCCAATCTGTCGCACCTCTAAGTATAAAATTTGGCAAGTTTTGCTGTGTAGGGCACAGTAATGAACTGCTGACATGAAAGATGTTACTTTTAATTTCGTTAATCTAAATAAAGTTTCGCGACCTACAAGCCGGAAAAAAAACTACTACCGATCATCAAGCGTAAAAACAAGTAATTTTAGTAGGGGTTTTATACGAGCAAGTATTGGTTCGTTAAACAAAACATGCGTGTATCCAGACGCAGATCACGGTCACTCGGACGCATAATATAGTGACGTTTCACCACTCGCTCAGCCGTCTCATATTTGCTGCTGTTCGATGCCCTGGAACGAGTAGTAGCATTGTAGACAACCCAGCAGCCGATGCCAGCGGCCGTCCCAGTGCCAAAACGGCACGCCGTTGTATTCCCACGCGGATTCCCACCTTCCACGTCAGGACACAAACGCCAGCTGGGAAACGAAATCAAAACTGTCTCTGTATTCACAAAAACAGCTCCTGCATTAAAGATGGATGTGGCGAACATCAACGTTTTCGAATACGAATCTAATACCGATAGTAAAAATCTAATGTTGAATAGAACTCAGGCGCATATATTTAAAGCAGGAATATTTATTTCGATATAATTAGGTGCCACGCGTGTACCGAATCGTGCAACATACACGGCTATCAAGGACAAATGAACACAACAGCAATAACGTTTTGAACATGAGAGCAATAATTGTCATTAAAAAAACACGAATTGCCTCTCGATATCATCACCCGCCGGAACATCTTTACAGCGTATGACTACAACTAAGGCTTGTAAGAATGAATGACTATTGTGTCCCTAGCTTTACTAATTGCCAAATGACTAGATTACCAAAAACAATGAAGGACACGCTGCAAGCAAACATCACAGGTTGGATGAAGGCTTCTGCCGCGAAACCGAAAAGAAATATCTTCCATTATTCATTTTGTTTCTGCATTGCTTTGAAACCTTTTATCGTTCTCATACTTCTCATACCTTGCGATAATTTGTGTTGTAGCCAGGGTACAGCAACCAGACCTTAACAGTCATTTGTTGAGAAATACTTCATTAGTTTCACATACTCGAAAACGCCGAATAGTTCCTTTTTGAATACAATTACGAATATCTAGTGTGTAGTATTCGATTGGTATTCAAAACACTAAATATTAGTTGACAACTAGTTAATATAGTTCGTAGGAGCAGACCTACTAAGGACCGGTCAATAGAACGGAGCACTTACCAACAAAAATATTTTTTAAACAGACGCCTTGTTTGTATACAGTCTATTGACATTTATGGTGCGGTGAGGCTAAGCAGTAACTTTTGTAGGGCTTAAAGACTGAGCAACTTCTTTAAAGCACAAAATAAACACGTGGAAATGTCATGTTCCTAGTGCTTTAAACACTAGTCAATGTGTTTATCGCCACTCGGTGCTCTCGTTGTCTTTTTTCCTCAGGTTGCGACGTTGCTTACGCGCGATGCAGTCAGCAAGCGGATAAAACAGTCCTACGATGAGGGTATGGGCATTGCGCCTGTCATGGCGTACAACATTGACTTGGACGATTTCGAAGGAAGCTGCAGCGGCGGCACTTATCTATCGCCCATCATTCATGCACTGGCCACGTCCTCCTTCTGACCACCTCCGCAATGTTTGACCCTTGACCAGTCTGCCACGAAATATTTACTGCCTTTTGAAACTTCAGCTCGCACACATTGTACAGGCGCCTTATTTTTGTGAAAGTTGAGCTTCCTTAACGGCAGGAACTATAATAATATTATAATAATCAAGCAATCAATCAATCATTTATTTATCGTGCCCAGGAACAACCGTGAGGTCTAGGTGCTGGCGCACGTGTACATAGAAAAAGAAATACAGCAGGGGAGTATCAGTGAAAAAAAAAACAATGAATAAAAAATAACAATCTTGACAAGAAAAGTGTACATACATGCAACCGAAGGCGCAAAATGCCTACATAATAAAAAGGAAGAGAAGGGAAGTTGAAGAACATGTGAAACTAAGACACAACAACGGAAAGCTGAGAGCAGAACAAAGACAGAGAGTTGTGAAAAATATCAAGGTCAAGAAAGTGGGCATTATGAAGACTGTATTCTATGGACGGTTGAGTGTTGGTGGTGACAGGCAGCAACATGGAAAGGTCTGTGTTCTCTGGTGATTTTGCGCGGAATACGAAATGTGATACAACTGAGGAGTTCGGGGCACATAAGGATGCCGTGAAGGAGTTTGAAAAGGAAAAGCAGGTCAGCACGATTACGTCGGCAGCGAAGTAAGGGCAATGGCAATAATCCAACAGGGCTAGATCAGGGCCCAGAGTCCGTGTTAGCAAAGCGGTGATAATATATGCTTAGAAACTTTTTCTGGACCCGATCTGTAATGTCACTGTTGGATCTAGAAATGCCATTCCAGACTGCTGACGCGTATTCAAGTTGATGAAGACAGATTGTTGTGTACCAATTGCGGAACGGTGTAGGAGAATTGAATTCTCTCGACAGTCTGCAAACAGAGCCAAGAGTGCGCATGTCCCGCATTGCAACGCGTTTAGTGTGAGCTAAAAAGTGTAAGGTTGTATCAAAAAGTAGACCAAGGTCATTGATCTCACGGACCTTACACAATGGTACCGAATCTACTGAATAAGAAAAAGAAATGCTTGCTGTTTTGCGGGTGAAAGTCATGACTTTGGTCTTAGCGGCATTCAAGGTAAGGTTATTATCTGTGCACCATTTAGAAGAAGAAAGCAGGTCAGACTGCAGGATGCGACAGTCATCAACAGTATGAATTGCCTTAAAAATCTTTATGTCATCGGCATATAGGAGGCATGAAGAATGTCGAATGGCGGAAAGAACGTCATTAATAAAAATTTTAAAAAGGAGTGGTCCTAACACTGATCCTTGAGGAACGTCGCTGGTTACCATGTACGAAGAAGACGTTTGGCCGTTGACGTTAACAAAACATGATCTACCAATAAGATAACTCCGCAAGAGATTTACAATTGACGAGTCAACACCAAAGTGCGTAAGCTTGATGAGAAGCAGTGAGTGTCTTACCACATCAAAAGCTTTACTGAGGTCTCAATATATGGTGTCTACTTGCACCCTTTGAAGTACCGGTGCGGAGATATGTGTCATGAAGCTTGCGAGATTTGTGATAGTGGAGCGGCCGGTGAGGAATCCATGCTGATTCGGAATCAATGTGTTCTTCACAGTACAAGACAATACGTTGTGAAGAGCAAGCTCAAAAACCTTAGACGTGGCACAGAGAAGAGAAATCGGGCGATAATTTGAGACATCGGTTTTACAGCCAGACTTAAATACAGGAAAAACACGAGCAGTTTTCCACAAGTGAGGGAAGGTGATAGTATTCAGAGAGCTACTAAATATAGATGTCAATACTGGGGCAAATATACCACCGTACGCTTTTAAGATTGCGGAAGGGATGCCATCAGGACCGCAAGATAGGGAAGGCTTCAAGCGCTTAAGGCATTCGATGATCAGCTTTGCTTCAAACAACACAGGACTAGATGTAGGAGCCGTTGTGTGCTGCTGACTCACACCAGCGTTGAAATCTGAAGGTTTATATAAGGAAGAGAAATGCGCAGCAAAACAATCCTCGACTGCTTGGACTTCTACTCCACTAGAGTCGAGCAGGCGAAAACACTCTCTGCGATTACTGGTGCGCTTGCGGATATACTTACAAAATTCCGCCGGCCGGTCGGAGGCGCTCTTCTCCAAGAATGCAATATATGCCTCAAGATCCCGCTTTAGAGGCGTTTGCAGAGAGTTCGAAAAAAGCGGAATTCTCTCCACTCATTAGGCACAGGAATTCTGGATTTACGGTGCGCGCGATCTTTATGCTTTAGGGCAGTTATAAGTTCAAATGAGAAGCAATGGGGATATTTAGAGCGCCCAGGACTGTACTGAGGAATGTATTGGCGCATACCGCTCAAAACAAAGCTCCGTAAACTGATCTATTTGGTCATCAACATTGGTTTTATCTGTGACTAGGGACCAATCTCTGGTGGACAAGAAGTCATAAAAGCCAACATAATCACCCCGCTTGAAAGCAAATCGAGAAGATTCATTAATGATAATCGAGAAGCTCTGCTTCAAGGCTGACACAGAGGCAGTTATCATAAGTGAGGGGTGAAACTTATCGGGACGGACAAGGGAAATGTCAGAACGGGAAACATCTATAGCTTGAGCATTAGAGAGGCAAAGGTCTGAAAAGGATTACTCTGTGATTGCGATGGGGGGATAAGACACTTTCAATAGAAGAGATGACCTGATCAAACAAAGCAGGAGAGATATTCGGTGGAGCGTAGAAGGTTCCGATTAACAAGTTTTCACAGCGCGCTAGGCTGACTTCAAGCCAAATCGATTCCTGTACACTTTCTATGTCGCTGCGCCTGACACATTTCAGTAAGCTGTCACTGACAGCTCACAATAATATAATAATAAAGATCTTCTTATTAGACATATTTCTTTGACCAATGTTTCATGACGTATAATAGCACCGGTGCCTGCGCCGAGAAAATAATCTGTTGTCTGGATGACGTTCCGCAACAAATATATCCTACTTGCAAAGTCGACGTTGCAGTGCGCAGAGCGCGTACTTTTTTTGCAGTCAATACTACAGAGTAGCAAAGAGTGGAAGAACCTTGGCTCTCCAATATATATATATATATATATATATATATATATATATAGGTCACGTATACGTGACGCCTGTGGTTGAAAGGATGTCTCACATCCGCCCCCTAGGTTTCTTGAGCGGTGACGCTGGCTAACACTCCCAGTTTTAGTTCTAGTTGCAAAGAATAAATACCCCAGAAAGTGCATAGGAAAACGGCGCCGCGGTAGCTCAATGATAAGAGCATCGCACGCGTAATACGAAGACGTGGGATTGTTCCCCACTTGCGGCGGGTTTTTTCATCGATTTTCATTTCCATTAACTTATACTTTCTTTAATTCAAGTAGTAAGTACAAGTAATTTCCCCTATGTTGTCCTTGGTGTCATTGTTGGCTTATGATGTGATTAAAAAAAATCGGACCCCTCGGTTCCCTTTCTTCTCGCTCATTATATATATATATATATATATATATATATATATATATATCAGGAGTCTACACAGAAAGCCCAATGGTAGCTGCTAGCACAGTCGGATATCGTCGGATTCTCATGTATCGTACATATATGTATATATTGTGAGACGTCGGCCGATGCGATGCCCTTATTTCCGAGCAGCCGCCCGAGTGAGAGACGAAGCACCGCACGATACAAAAGATGATGATGAGTCGTATGTACAAATGACGACGACGATATGAACAAATAGCGCTCACACACGATGATGAGTCGTATGTACAGATGACGACGACGATATGCACAAAAGGGGCTCACAATATATATATATATATATATATATATATATATATATATATATAAATTCTGAGGCGCAAGTTGGAATTAGCTAGCGCAAGACAGGGGTAACTGGAGATTGCAGTGAGAGGCCTCTGTCCTGCAGTGGACAACAATAATTATAGGCTGATGATATATTGACAGGTGTACTTATTTAGCCGTTTTTCCTGGGACTGTATTTCACTTGCTCATTTAATATTGCCGCCAAGCACAAGACGCGCCTGCATGATTTCGAACTTATTCAAACGTTATCGTTGATGTTATCTGTTGTGCATGTTCTCGCCGAAATTAGTGTATTCATATTGTACAGTCATCATCAATATGAAAGGGAACAGCGAATTTTTTTTAAAACTACGATACCTTGTTATGCATTGGTTCAAATCAAGGAACTTGATATTTATTAAGTTGTCCTGATGAACTTTTGGGATCACTGAACACTTTTATGAAGGACCTGTGTGTTTAGCCCCTACGGGTGTTCGAAAAAAATTTGGTGTTCCCTTTCATATCAATGACGACTGTACGCGAGACCCGAATTGTGTAGCATTTTCTGGAAGGCACGCGGGTGCAAGCAATTACGGTAGAACGTTCGACGAGTCATGTATGAAAGCCGACACGCTTGTACCGTGCATCAGATTCCGACGATTCCGCAGCTATCATTGTGCTTTCAGTGTAGCCTGTTTATCTGGGCACAGGTTCGCCCAATAAACAGTTACTTTCGCAATACAGAGCTTTTGCTACTGTGTTCTCCACAGTCACTACATGGCAATATGAACGAAAGCGCGTGCTATGTAGTGCTGTAGTATACCGTATTCATCGGACTCTAAGTGGCACTTCTTTATAAGGTTCTGCCGCCACTTCTCGCAAATTTAGAAGACAAAAGTGGTATATAAGTTGCGCCGGTGTATTACACACCTATTTTAACTCGGTCGGCATTGCGAAACGCGATTATACATGCTTGTACACTAATAAAAAATGTCGTGCTTGCCCCATTTCCGGGCACTAAATTGCAGTAAAGATTTTCAATAAGCGCAAATTCTGAGACAAAATCTTCGACCAATACTCCTCTTAGACGCAGAAAATCAGCATTTCTTGCAGTTAAACTGAAGCCGTCGTATGCCTCATCCTCCAACGCACTCAAAAGGTTCAGCTTCTTGGCCCGGCAGCGTCGACAGGTCACATCCACCGGCCTCTGAATAACTTTGACAAAGCGTTGTAGGCACGCCACTGTCATTCCATCTGCGGCGTCGCGTGCTCGGCAAAACAAAAATGCTCATATTCGACGTGCTAGCTTGCATGATTGTATGCATATATAGGCCGCACTGTTGAGTAAGGCACACCAACGAAAATTTCGGAAAGAAACTGTGACTTATAGTCCGTCAAATACGACCTGAAGTCGGGTCTAAAGATTTCGCAAAGCATTTAATTAACAGCCAAGTTTGTGTCGACTTTAATAAGCACTCGGTTACTGCGCAGTACCAGTTTAGATAAAAGCAGATCATTGTTTGTACATACCAGTTATTTCACATAACTGTTACCTAAGTTAAAATAAAGGGACAGCTCTTATGCGTGAGATCTCATCACTATATTGTTCGTAGTTGTCTTGACATATTGAACATTGTTCTTGAAGTGCAACTTGCTAGCTGGTTATGTTTTATTGAGAAAATTTATATGTATGTGTTTTAGGTCATACATTTCATCCCAAAATTTATCCCATGCTAAAAGTGAAGCACAGTGAAGTTATTTTCCTTACGTTATCGTTGGTGCGGTTATTTTTCCGGGGCTATAAAAAGCCGGGATATGTAAAAATGAGGATGCGATTGTGGGCCTTGCGCGTTTTGACTGCACGGCTCTGAACCGTATTTCAAAAGATCTTATCCCGTATTACCATCGTCAAAATACCGACCAGCCTGTTTTGATCCATGCTCACCACCGGCCTATCACTTATTATTTGGGACCCGGGCTGATGAGGCTGCCTTGATTCTGTTGAACACCGCAACATATAATTTGTGTGCTTGTTTATGTGGTGGGTCTGCGAGCGCAGTTCTTCGGAAACACGATTAGAGCACTGAAATGCAGACACGAAAACGTGTAGCTACGTCATACATTTTCATCTCCCGTTATCCGCGACTTAGTTTGGTGGATTAAAAGCTTACTTTCACCACATTTCTTGCATCTTCAGATTCATAAAAAGCGTGCAGGTGCAGAACAGATAAGGGATTTTGAATGTTTTGTTAGTTTTGTCAAGTGTACAGAATGTGGACTCCATGCGAAAGCTCACTACAGGAAGTACAGATATCAGAACATCAAATATGTCGCCTCTAGCAGGCATTAACAGCACCTATCCAGGCAATTGAAAATTATCTCTGATGCAACACACTCTGAAAAAGAATTATAGTGTACCCCTACACACAACGACGTGCTCACACCGGGCAAAAACACGCAACCGTCTACCTTCCCAACTCGTTTTACAAAAACATTTGAACCCTTTATTCAAACGTGCAGCAAAATTTCAATCAAAACTCTCAAGATGCATGCGACACATTTTAGATATCAAACACTACATCAATCCTTTGGTGTTGATGCACTAGCTTGGCGTTAAAAAAATGCGTACACAGCACTTAAAAGGGATATATTGCGGGCTTTGTTCAGAGCCCTGGAAAAACAACGTAGGTAATAATTTCACTGAGTTAAATTTATATCGCGTTTCTTCGCATATTCTACAACACTCTGAAATAAAAGCGATGCTCGAAAACAAAGATGGCAGATTTACGTACTAAACGCCTAACATCTAGATATTATCACAATAATCATATAAAAAGCACAGGTGACTTTTGCTACCAATGTCGGCATCAGCGTAATCATGATTTGTGTATGAAATCTAATTTGATAAGATGGTGCCTAGCGCGTTGTGTATTGTGGGTGCGAGCAAAACTCTGCGTGGGTGAGCCGAGAGGTCAAGCGTGCGCAGTGTGTGTGTGTGGGGGGGGGGGGGAGGAGGAGGCGCGCCTCTACTTCTAGCACGGCCATGGCTGCGCACAGCGCGGCCGAGAAATACGCGGCCCGTGCGCCCTATCTTGGAGGTAATCTACGGTGGTCGCCAAAGCTAGGTGAGCCGAGACAGCTGGTTGCTTCATCTGGCTTGATCTGCGCTGTCTTCCAGTGTGCCTAGTGTTGGAATCGCGTAATGTCAAGTTCGGGAGACGCGTTGAGGAGCCACGACGAAGACATAGCTCTCCGTTGCCGGCGCTCTTCAGCACGACACCGTTGGGGCAGCGAGCGTTCGCGGTAACGGAGTGAGACTTGTCCGCGTTACCATGTGCGAGAGTGATACCATGTTTGTTATTCTATTTAGTACACGAATGTTTACTGCAATTTGTATGACTAATAATTAGGAACCTTATTTCATGTAGTTGAACAATAGTACTTTGCTATCATTATTAGTGCGTAAACTTGAAGGCAATGCTGCGACTTTTTTTTACGGACTTCTAAGCACCTTGGGCAAGGAAGGCTAATTTTAAGGATTACAACGAACAATATATTATTAGTTCACTAGCGTAAGGGGCGCATGTTTATTTAATACTCGGTAGTTACGTGAAACCACCGGTACCTATACTGGTTGGAAGTCGAAGTAGGAGGCTACAGAAAAATTCAGCATGTGCTTAGATACCGCAGTCCTTAACCATTGGATGCCAACTGTACAAACTTTGTTCCTTCATCACCGGCAGTATTAATTAGTAATGAGGAGGAGCCAATGGCGACATTCTTATTGCCCATCACGTGTGTTTCTTTTCAAATCGAACACTTTCTTAAACAAGATTTCATAACTGGGCCGCTGCCATTCTTGCAGATAGGCTGCGGGCCCAGGCGGGCATAAGCAGCAAAAAGTTTCAACAATTATTTTCCTAGTTACACAGAATATGTGCGATATCTTTTTATATACTAACTTACGGCCACACGTAATTGCGAAATCGACGCTGCGGAGTCGTGAGGTCTCAAGTGGGTAGGCGTGCACTTAAATGAAACGGTGACCCAATGACGGCTGTTAAACATGCACTGTTCTTTTTCGCAGACACTTCGTGGCCGGTATTTTGTAGCGATGCCTTTCCGGCAATAATGCCTAATTTTCGCGCTTATCGCGCTTTGTCAGTGGTCAGACCGATGGTCCGCTCGCGTTATCAACGGGATCAGCCGGCCGTGAGCGGTGGATGATAAGACTAGTATAGAATACTTTGTAGCAATTGCTACATTTGGGTGGATGTCTCATTTTCCCTTTACTAGTATAGAATAAGTCATAAGGCATGGCTACAAAATGGCGGCCCTGGCGTGTCTCCCACAGAGAATCCGAAGATGGGAAATGCGGCGTGCCTTATCTATTGCGGCGATGACGTCAAGAGCGTATTCAGCCGACACCGGCACAGCGGTCGGAAAACGCGTGTGGAAAGGCCATAGTTCATAGTCCATAGACAGCCTACTGCACCACCACCACTTCCTAAAGTCCCTATATAGTAAAAGTACCGCCATCTACTCTTTCCTCCGCCGTCTCCTCTCCTAAAGCGCTTGTTTTTTTTAAATGCGAAGCATTTCTTGCCGGCGGCTCTGTCCGTCCCTCCCGCGTCCCACACCCCCACAGCGCATGCGCGTCTCCTCCCCCTCTCTCTCTCCTCTCCTATGCTCCCCCCTTTCTCTCCTCTAGGAATCCTCTACAGAGCGGCGCCCGCGTGCCAGACCCCCACAGCGCATGCGCTTCCCCTCCCTCTCTCTCTCCTCTTCTACGCTCCCCCTTTCTCTCCTCTAGGAAACCGGAGCGGTGCGTACGACAGGTGGTGCGACAGCTGCATACTCCGCTATGGGCGCCACGGTAGTTCCGCCGTATGAAAATGACGGAGCGCCCGCGTCTCATTCTCCTGTGCAGAGCCGCGATGAGCGCTCGGGCCGCTGCCGCGAAACCATCTGCCGCTCAAGCTGCATACTCCGCTGGGGGCGCCACGGTAGTTCCGCGGTATGAAAATGACAGAGCGCGCGCGCCTCATTCTCTGTCCTGTGCAGCGCCGCGATGAGCGCTCGGGCCGCTGGACATCTCCCGGGTGCTTCGCATCCACAAATGGTTCCCTTTACCGGGAGACGGAGTAATTTTCTTTACTTTTTGCTTGCGAAAGCAAGTCGACGGTGCCGCCCCTAGAAAGTCCACGTTGAAGATTTCAGGCCGGGTGCGCGCCACCGCAGCCGCCTGCGACTGCGGCTGCGCAGAGTGACTTTCAAAATGGCCCTGAGGCAGAAAAATACAAAATATAAAGTGAAAGCGTGCGCTATCATTGTCCAATCGCAGATACAGGAGAGAGGTAGAAGCGCCGTTGATCAAAGGATGGCGGTACTTTTCGTATATAGGGACTTTACCGTCTCCACCTCGTAAAGTCCCTATATAGAAAACGTACCGCCATCTACTCCTCCGTCCGCCGTCTCCTCTCCTAAAACACTTGTTTTTTTTCTTTACTTTTTGCTAGCGAAAGCAAGTCGTCGGTGGCTCCCCTAGAAAGTCCACGTTGAAGCTTTCAGGCCGGGCCATAGCCTTTCTGTGCATAGAGTAAGGAAAAGAACTAGGAGGGAGCGTTACGTGACAGCCTTGAAGCCTAGTCATAAAAAATTTAGAGGAATGGGATGATGGAAAATAGGCCCTCACGTGATAGGCAAGCGCTAGATATTAATTACTCGGCTCGCTTCGGTGGCTTTGGTTTCGTCTGCTGCGGGGGTTTCAAAATATGCGCACATACTCGGCGTGGCAAACGCGCGCCGAGGTTAGTGAAGAAACTCGAGTGTGTGAAGCAGTTGAGTCTCGCTGCTTTATTAGCAGACAGGCGCCAAGGCTGTTGCGAACAAAGGAGTCAGTTAACCGGCATTGCGCCCAACAATCCGGGAGGACCACCTCAAGGACGACTGGTTGCGTTTCGGTGCGGTTTCAGGGAAACGAGAGAATCTTTCGCCATGCAAACGTGTGAAGGAAACCAAGCCGCCCTTCCGACGACGATTCGTTGCGTTTGACGACGTCTTCTGGGAAACAATGATGCCTTTCGCCCCCGCAAAATGTGCAGGCGATTAAGCGAGCGTACAGGATCCGAAGCGACTGTTTCCCTGCGGGAAAAAAGATCATCCCGTCTTGTGCCCAAGGATGGACGGGCGAGCCGGAGACTCTGAACATATTTAGGGCCGTGCCGGCCCGTATAGTTAAGGTAGCGCAGTCGACGCTGTTGCTCCATATCTGCTCAAAGTCTTCGGCCTCTTAGCAGACCAGCGAGAACTCCCGTCCGCAGTAGGCGCACCTGCGTGATGAAGTGTTGTGTGCCAAGATGCCCTAATCGAACAGAAAATCGCGGCGATGCTCTGTCCTTCCATAGGTAAGCACAATGAACGTTTCTTTTATTTATGAAAATGGAACTGCAATATTCGCGATCGTTGGTGACTACGTGCTCCTGTGAATTATAACTGACGAAATAGTTGTGCAATACTATTCAAGCCATTTTTTTCAACTTTGTCATAATTCCCACTAAGTGTAAAACATTTATTTCTACCTAAAGTACTTTTATCAGCTAGCCTACACTCCTAAAAGGCCGACGATGTGAAGCTATTTATTGTCGAAGAATTACATTTCCTGCTCTAAAATTATTATTGACTGAATTTTGTATGTATTTCTTTTGGCTGAAAACCATCAAAATTGCAATAAAACTAATTATTTGAAGAAACTATGAAAGATTAGTCTTCACATAACATACCAAGTTTTGCAATAGTCGCCAAGAACAATTAATTTTGTAGAGAATATTCAGCTCGTAGTAACTCGGCTTGTGAGTGCAAAGTTGAAACATCATGTTGCAAAGTTTCAATCACTCCCCATGTTGAGGCTAAATATCATTTTCTTTTTTTTCAGAAGATATGATGTTCGCTGACATATTTTAAACAACCGGTAAATGACAGTTGAGGTGAAATAACGAAGTTTTACTTTAAATTACAGGAGTGAACATCGGAGAGCAACGCAGTCCCGTCCCTTCCAGGCTTTCTTCGATCGTGTCGACGGCCGTATGCAGTGTGGATACGATGTGGTCATCACTTACCCCGTCCACCCACAGCATGATGTCGTCCGTATATATCGTGTGCTTCAGTCCTTCGAGCTGGCACAGTCTTTAAGCAACTTGGATCATAACAAGGTTAAATAGCATGGGTGAGATGATGGAGCTTTTGGGTGTGCCCTGGCTGCCTAATGTATTCTCGTCCGTCTTCTGGTCGTCGGCTCTAAGCTCCGCCATTCTGCCAGTGAGGAAGTCCTTGATGCATATTGCGTGCATATTGTGTGTTTCTTCTGGACGATGCGCGCGGGCGCCTAGACGAAGAAGACGAACTGTTCTGGGCTCTCGAGCTATCGGCTGATCTGGCCAGCGCTGCAGCTATCATTTGTAAATATACTTGTAAATAGTCTCCTGTACTTAATCCTTCGTTCGCGTAACATTTTGGTGGAGCGTGCCGTTCCCCGTCCTCGCCACGGAGCTCCGCAGCGGCCGCACCGTCCAGCTTTCCGCCATGGCTCCCGGTGACACCTCGTCTGCTGCTGCTACTGCAACTCCAACCGCAACGTACGTCACGGTTGCCACTCCCCGCGATCCTGGCATATTATCCGGCCAAGATAATGTCGACATTGATGACTGGCTACGCATGTATGAGCTTGTTAGCCGCAACAACCACTGGGACCCTACCATAATGCTAGCTAATGTCCTCTTCTACTTGGGCGGAACACCTCGTGTCTGGTTCCGGACACACGAGGAGGAGATCTCTAGCTGGGACGCTTTCAAGGAGAAGCACCACGACCTCTTTGGAAATCCGACCGGTCGGCAGCAGGCTGCAAGAAAAGAGCTTGCTACCCAAGTGCAGTCTTCCACTGAATCGTATGACATACAAGACGTGCTAGCTCTTTGCCGGAAAGTCGACGAGAACATGGTCGAAGTTGACAAGGTTGGCCACGTTCTCAAAGGGATCGCGGACGATGCGTTCAACTTGATGATCTTCAACAATGTGTCTACCCTCGACGTCATTGTCCAGGAATGCCGCCGCTTTGAGCTCGCCAAAAGCCGCCGCGTCATTCCACAATTCTCCCGGCTCCCTAACACAGCTGTGACGTCGTCCTGCGTCGCCCTTACCTGCTTCACCCCCCTCCAATGAGACCGTCACGCGTATTGTTCGCCGCGAGTTCGAGGCTGCCAGTCCTGCCACGTTCCATCCGCGCCCACTTGACCCCACCATTGACCAACGAGCCCCAGCGATCTCCCTCATTCAGGAGGTTGTGCGGCAAGAGTTTGCCAACCTCGGTTTTCCTGCTGCCTGCTCCATGTCCCGACCTGACGCCCGACTGGTGCCGACAGCAGCGCCTCGCAGCGATCTGTATTCCAGATACCGCAACCCTTCAGAGTGGAGAACTCCGGACGACAAACCCATTTGCTTTCGTTGCCACCGCATTGGCCACGTCGCTCGCCACTGCCGCACCTCCTGGACATCGCCATATTCGAGCTACTTTTCCCCGTCTCCTCGCCCATATGCCGACCCTCACCGCTACTCGCCTCGCCGTATGCCTTCGAGCTCTCACGTATCCGTCGATGACAGTCGTCCCACTCGCTCGCCGTCACCTCAGCGCCGTCGGTCCCCGTCGCCCCAGCCACGCCGCTATTCGTCACCGACCAATTATGGACCCTCCCGGACGGAAAACTAGACCATGCAGCTCCTGGGGGTAGCGCTGCATTATCTTCGTCGTGTCAAAATCCTCCATTGACGCTCCCTACGCACCAGAACTTACTTGATGTCCACGTCAATGGTGCCCTTTGACGGAGTTAATAGATACAGGAGCCCAGGTGTCCATAATAAGTAATAACCTCCGTCGTCGACTGAAGAAGGTCCTCACGCCTGCTACTAGCCGAGCCATACGCGTCGCCGATGGCAGCACTGTTGCCGTCACTGGAATGTGTACTTCCCGGATAAGTATCGCCGACCGCTACGTTCCAGTTCTTTTTACAGTGCTGACCAATTGTCCCCATGACCTAATCCTTGGACTCGACTTTCTTACGGCGCATTCAGCTTTAATCGACTGTTCTACCGGTACCCTTTGCCTCGAACTTCCTCTACTCGCGCATATTCGTGCTGAACAGCCGAACAACTTTAGTACGACCGCCTTCGTCCGCCTGCCGCCTAAAACCTTGACTTTCATCGATTTGCTTTCATCTTTCCCTGTGCCCGATGGTGATTACGTCGCTTCACCTGTTCCTGATGTACTTTTGATGCGCGATATCACTGTGCCCCACTCTGTTGTAACCGTCGCCGATAACCGGACATGCCTCCCCGTCGTCAATTTTGGCCTAACAAAGCAAGTTCTACCCCAAGGCATATCGGTTGCCACGCTGCGTGCTGTAGGAGATGACCATGTCACGGTGTTTTCAGTGGACGGCTGCTCCGATTCTTCGCCATTTCCGCAGGATGCTATTTGCCCTGACGCAACCTTTAGTCCCACGATTGCTGCGGACCTATTGCCTGAACCAGCAGCAGCTCCGTGTCGCCTTTTGGTTTCTTACCAAGACATCTTCGACCTCAACAATCGACAATTGGCCCAGACTTCAATTGTGAAGCATCACATAAATACTGGTGATGCCAGTCCTATTCATCGTCGGCCATATCGAGTTTCTGTTTCAGAGCGTAAAGTTATTCAAGATCAAGTGCACAAGATGCTTGCCAAAGGCATTGTTGGACCCCCGTCGAGCCCTTGGGCGTCACCCGTTGTGCTTGTTAAAAAGAAAGATGGCACGTGACGCTTCTGCGTTGATTATCGTCATCTAAACCGAATTATCAAGAAAGATGTCTACCCCTTGCCTCGCATTGACGACGCCCTCGATTGTCTCCATGGTGCAAACTACTTCTCATCCATAGACCTTCGGTCTGGCTATTGGCGAATTTCTGCGGATGAAAGGGACCGTGAGAAGACCGCGTTTGTCACCCCTGATGGTCTATATCAATTCAAAGTTATGCCATTCGGTCTATGCAACGCCCCAGCCACATTCGAGCGCATGATGGACTCTTTGCTGCAGGGGTTCAAATGGTCAACATGCCTTTGCTACCTAGACGATGTTCTCGTATTTTCGCCTACGTTTGAGACACACCTTGAGCGCTTATCAGCTGTTCTTCAAGTCTTCCGCGAGGCTAATCTCCAACTAAATTCCTCGAAGTGTCACTTCGGTCGTCGGCAGATTACAGTGCTGTGCCACCTCGTCGACGCATCCGGTATTCAACCAGACCCGGAGAAAATTCGTGCTGTCACGTCTTTTCCTGTACCTCAGTCTGTCAAAGACGTACGAAGTTTTCTAGGACTCTGCTCCTACTTCCGACGGTTCGTTCAAGACTTCGCAGCGATTGCCCGACCACTTACTGATCTTCTGAAGAAGGACGTGCCGTTTACATGGGGTCCCGCTCAAACTGCCGCGTTTGCCCACCTGACCAACATTCTCACCACGCCGCCTATTCTGGCCCACTTTGACCCGTCCTGCCCTACAGAGGTCCGTACCGATGCCAGTGGTCACGGTTTTGGAGCCGTCTTAGCCCAAAGCCAACAGGGACGCGATCGTTTTATCGCCTACGCTAGCCGCCTCCTCACAGCAGCGGAGCGCAACTATTCGATTACAGACCGTGAATGCCTGGCCCTCGTCTGGGCGGTTTCTAAATTCCGGCCGTACTTGTATGGCACGAATTTCTCTGTAATCACCGACCACCACGCGCTCTGCTGGCTTTCCTCACTCAAGGATCCTACCGGCCGGCTTGGTCGCTGGGCTCTGCGGCTACAAGAATATTCCTATGCGGTAGTCTACAAGTCGGGCCGCCTACATCAAGACGCCGACTGCTTATCACGCTACCCAGTGGACGAACCACCCGCCGATCCTGACACCGATGCCGACGCTTGCGTTTTCTCGGTTTCTCAGCTGCCACAAGTCGCCGACGAGCAACGCCGTGATGCCACCTGCGCGCCATCATTGATCGTTTGGAATCTTCGCCTTCTGATTCGTCCCTTCATTTGTTTGCTCTCCGGGGTGGTGTATTATACCTCCACAACGTCCGCCCCGACGGTCCTGCCCTACTCCTCGTCATTCCTCGGCATCACCGGTCAGCTGTTCTGCAAGAACTTCACGACTTACCAACGGCAGGTCACCTCGGCGTCGCCCGCACCTACGACCGGATTCGCCGACGCTTCTTCTGGCCAGGCCTTGCCCGCTCCGTCCGGAAATACGTTGCGGCGTGTGATAAATGCCAGCGCCGAAAAACACCATTGACGCTCCCTGCGGGGTGCCTTCAACCGCTCGACATTCCTTCGGAGCCGTTCTTTCGCGTTGGCTTGGACTTACTTGGCCCTTTCCCTCTATCAACGTCTCGCAACAAGTGGGTCGCTGTGGCGACAGATTACGCCACGCGCTACGCCATCACCAGAGCCCTTCCAACAAGCTGCGCCACAGATGTCACCAATTTTCTTTTACAAGACGTGATTCTGCAGCATGGAGCTCCACGCCAACTACTCACTGACCGTGGCCGGACTTTCCTTTCTAAAGTCATCGCTGACATCCTGCAGTCCTGCTCAACCAGGCACAAGCTGACTACGTCTTACCATCCACATACGAATGGTCTCACGGAGCGTCTCAATCGAACCCTGACAGAATGCTTGCAAAGTATGTCTCGTCTGACCATACTGATTGGGACATTGTCCTACCGTATGTCACATTTGCTTATAACTCTTCGCGTCACGACACTGCCGGCTATTCCCCGTTCTTTCTGTTGTTTGATCGAGAACCCACATTGCGACTGGACACATCCCTGCCATCCGCCGCAGAGACCAGCGAATATGCACTTGACGCCATCACCAGGGCTGCCCAAGCTCGCGATATCGCTCGCGCTCGCCTTCTGACCTTCCAAGAGAACCAACGGCGCTTGTACGATCGAAATCACAGAGACGTTCACTTTTCGCCTGGATCCCTGGTACTCCTATGGTCACCGACTCGTCACGTTGGCCTGTCTGAAAAACTCCTGTCTCGGTACACGGGCCCATATCGAGTGCTGCGTGCCGTGACTCCAGTTACTTATGAAATCGCCCCAGTCAGTACCAGTGCCTCGTCTGCCCCGCCTTCCACAGACGTTGTCCATGTAGCACGCCTAAAACCGTACTACCCTCCTGTTCCCACTGATAGACGCACCGAGACGGTGCTTCTGCCGCCGGGGATTATGCTACATGCATATTGCGTGTTTCTTCTGGACGACGCGCGCGGGCGCCTAGACGAAGAAGACGAACTGCTCTGCGCTCTCGAGCTATCGGCTGATCTGGCTAGCGCTGCAGCTATCATTTGTAAATATACTTGTAAATAGTCTCCTGTACTTAATCCTTCGTTCGCCTAACAATATTATTACGATATCGTCTAGAGATGCTCAAGAGACGAGCCGCCGCGAGAAAGACTATGAAATGTATCTGGGCTTTTGGCGCCAGCAAGGTGTCGGCCTGGTGGTTTGGTTCCAGTGTAAATATATTGTATATAGCCTCTTTCGTGTGTGTCTTTCCACAAGTAACAATCTGGTGGATGATTGTGATCCCCGTCTTCGCCACGGAACTCCGAAGTGGTCGGTACATCGAGCTTGTCACCGTGCCGCCCAGTGACGAGACCGCATCTGCAACGGCTTCGGCTCGTCCGCCTGCTCCAATCGTCACGGTTGCCCAACATCGCGACCCTGGTGTGTTCTCTGGCCTGGACGGACAGGACGTTGACGCATGGATCAAGCTCTATGAATACGCCAGTGCTAATAACAGGTGGGACCCAACGATTATGCTCGCCAATATCACCTTTTATCTCGGCGGCACCCCACGCGTGTGGCACCAAACGCATGAAGATGAGTTAACCAGTTGGGAAAGTTTCAAAGAAAAGCTACGGGAACTGTTCGGCGACCCCATTGGGCGCACGGTTGCCACGAGAAAGGCTCTTGCGTCGCGTGTTCAGATATCTACGGAGCCCTACGTTTCATACATCCACGACGTTTTGGCTCTCTGCCCCAAAGCTGACGACACTATCTCTGAAGCAGATAAAGTGGCACATGTGCTAAAGGGCATCGCCCACGACGCTTTAAATTTGCTTGTTTTCGGCAACGTCTCGACTATCGACGCCATCATAAAAGAATGCCGTCGCCTTGAACAGGCTAAGAGCCGCCGTATCACACACCTCATCACGCGGCTACCAAACAGTGCTGCTACATCGACATGTCAGGGTCGACCGCGTCAGACGACCACCTGTGACGCCGTAACCCATATTGTTCGCCGCGAGCTCGAGGCCACCTGTTCGCCAGCCTTCTCCGCGACGCCTCCCGATCCGCCTGCAACCACGATTGCAATGATTCAGGCCGTCGTCAGACAGGAATTTGAGAGCATGGGTCTGAACACCGTGTGTTCAACGACTCAACCCAGCGTTCACCAGTTCTCTAGCGGCCCTCCTCGTCCCCGGCAGTCATTTTCTGCTCCATACCGCAACCCGTCCAAATGGCGTACCCCCGACGACAACCCGATCTGCTTCCACTGCTGTCGCATCGGCCATGTCGCTCGTCACTGCCGCAACCGATGGTCACCACCTGCTCGGAAGTACGCCGACGCTTATTCCCGTACCTTTCAACCTACTGTTCCCTATGCCACCCGCCATGAACCCGCTGCCGCTGATGCCCCAGCTTCAAACCCTCGCTACAGCCGCTCGCCCTCACCTCGACGCCATCAGTCTCGTTCGCCCCAACCCCGCCGCTTTTCTTCGCCGCCCATCGCCTCCCGGATTCAGCCGGAAAACTAGCCACTGCAGCTTCTGGAGGGGAAGCTGCGTTGTCGACCCTGCCCTCAAATCCTCTGCTCACGTTGCCCACAAACGAAAACCTTCTTGACGATGACGTTGATAGCTATCCTGTCACTGCACTGATCGATACAGGAGCCCATCATTCTATTATGAGTGCTGCCTTCCGACGATGACTCAGAAAGCTCCTCACCCCAGCGTCGGCACGCGTCGTCCGCATTGCGGATGGAGGTACTGTCCCTATCGTCGGCATGTTTGCGGCCTGTGTCAGCAGCGCCGGCCGCCACACTCCTGTCCTCTTCACCGTGCTTGCTCATTGCCCCCACGACCTAATTCTCGGCCTCGATTTTCTCTCTGCACATTCTGCTCTTATTGACTGCTCTGCCAGTACCCTTCGACTTGAGTTGCCGATTCTCGCAGAACCTCCTGATGCCGCTTACGCCCAGTGCCGCTTACGCCTCACCGGCTTTATTCGCCTGCCAGCAAAGTCATTAGCCTATATTGACCTGATGTCTTCCCCACCTGTTCCTGATGGCGAGTACCTCGCCACTCCTCTGCCCGACATTCCACTACAGTATGACGTCACCGTGCCTCACAGTATTCTTACTATTACTGATAACTGCACTCGCATGCCTATCTTTAACTTTGTATTGACAGAGCAAATTCTGCCGCAAGGTATTTGCCTTGCCAACGTTGATTGTCTCGGCGACCATCAAGTGGCAGCTTTATCAAACGATGGTTCTTCCGAACATAGCGGGCCCCTCACGCCAGCCTCGGGCGCCGCTCCCAACTTAAAGAAAATGGTTGCGGCAGACCAGTCCTGTACGCAGGTTGAAGACCTTTGCCAAGTGTTATCGTCGTACCGAGATATTTTCGACTTCGACAATCGCCCTTTAGGCCATGCGTTCGCGGTCAAGCATCGCATTCCTACTGGCGGTGCTACGCCTATTCACCGACGACGATATCGAGTATCTGCGTTGGAACGCCGACTAATTCAAGATGAAGTAAACAAAGTGCTAGATAAAGACATTGAGCCTTCTTCGAGTCCCTGGGCCTCACCTCTGGTGTTGGTTAAGAAGAAGGACGGCACGTGGTGCTTCTGTGTTGACTACCGTCATTTGAACAAAATTACTAAGGACGTCTACCCGCTTCCACGTATCAACGACGCCCTTGACTGCCTTCATGGTTCCAGCTATTTCTCTTCTATTGAACTTCGCTCTGGATACTGGCAGATTGCTGTTGACGATTTTGACAGAGAAAAAGCCGCGTTCATAACATCTGATGGCCTATACCAATTTAAAGTAATGCCGTTTGGATTATGCAATGCCCCTTCCATCTTTGAGCGTATGATAGACTCCTTGCTCGAGGGTTTTAAATGGTCCTCGTGTCTTTGTTACCTCACCGACGTCATTGTCTTCTCGCCAACGTTCGACACTGACCTTGAGCGTCTAACAACTATACTTGATGTATTTCGAAAGCCGAAGCTGCAACTCAACTTGTCTAAATGTCGTTTTGGCCACCGCCAAATTACGGTTCTGGGCCATCTCGTCGACGCTTCCGGAGTACAGTCTGATCCCGACAAAACTCGTGCTGTCCGAGACTTCCCGGTTCCGAAGACAGCCGCAGACGTTCGCAGTTTTGTTGGGCTGTGCTCGTACTTTCGTCGTTTTGTTCAAGATTTTGCGGCAATTGCTAGACCGCTTACTAATCTGTTGAAGAAAGGCGTACAATTTTCGTGGGGTACCTCAAAAGCCACCGCCTTCTCTCGTCTCGTCGCTCTTCTCACCGCACCACCCATTCTCGCCCACTTCGACCCTGATGCCCCTACAGAATTGCGTACAGATGCCAGCGGTCATGGCGTAGGTGCCGTCTTAGCCCAGCGTGAGCGTGGCCAGGATCGCGTTATTGCTTATGCAAGCCGCCTCCTATCACCATCGGTGCGCAACTATTCCATTACGGAAAGGGAATGCGTTGCTGTAGTCTGGGCAGTTGCGAAGTTCCGGCCTTACCTTTACGGTCGCCCATTCTCCATAGTCACTGATCATCAGGCGCTCTGCTGGCTCTCATCGATAAAAGATCCTACAGGCCGGTTTGGTGGACGGGCTTTGAGGCTGCAAGAGGTTTAATAATCTGTGGTGTACAAGTCTGGCCGCCTGCACCAAGACGCTGACAGCTTGTCGCGTTACCTTGACGACTCTGACTCCTCCAATATTGACAGTGCTGCTTGCGTTTTCTCAGTATCCAAGCTTCTTAATTTCGCCGACGAGCAACATCGTGATGCCTACATGACAGCACTCATCGACCGTTTTGAACACGCTCCGGCCGATGCTTCTCTTCGCCTCTTCGTCCTCCGCGACGGTACTCTATACCGTCCTAACCTTCATCCGGACGGCTCTGAGTTCCTACTTGTAGTACCTAAACACCTTCGCTCAACCGTTCTATAAGAGCTTCACGACGCTCCAATGGCACGACACCTTGGCGTACCCCGAACCTATGACCGAGTACGTCGCCGTTTTTTCTGGCCAGGCCTTGCACGTTCCGTACGGCGTTACGTCGCCGCTTGTGAGCTTTGCCAACGACGCAAGAAGCCTTGCCAGCTGCCCGCTGGTTATCTGCAACCGCTCGACATCCCTGCCGAGCTCTTCCATCCTGTTGACTTGGACCTTCTCGGCCCCTTTCCGGAATCTACATCAGGAAACAAGTGGTATGCCGTCGCTGCAGACTACGCGACCCGCTACGCCATAACACGCGCTCTTCCGACCAGTTGCGCTACTGATGTCGCGGACTTCCTCCTGAACGATATCATTTTGATGCATGGTGCTCCGCGTCAAATGCTCACCGACCGGGGCCGTACGTTTTTGTCCAAAGTCATTGACGACATCATGCGTGCCTGCTCTATATAGCATAAAATTACCACCTCCTAATACCCACAAACGAACTGCCTCACTGAACGTTTGAACCGCGCCCTTACAGACATGCTATCGAAATGCGTTGCAGCCAACCACCGTGACTGGGACCTGGCTCTCCCTTACATTACCTTTGCGTACAACTCTTCCCATCTTGAAACAGCTGGCTTTTCCCCGTTTTACCTTTTGTATGGCCGCGTACCAACGCTACCACTAGACACTGTGGTTCTGTCCACCACAGATTCAACTAGCGATTATGCCCGTGATGCAATCGCCCGTGCTGACCATGCTCACCAACTTGCGCGTGCTCCTCTGCAAGTGTCTCAAGACAAACAGAAGCAACGCTACGACCTCCGTCACCGTGACGTGCATTTTGCGCCCGGCACCCTCGTGTTGCTTTGGTCACCATCGCGTAAAGTTGGCCTTTGAAAAAACTGCTCTCCTGTTACACAGGCCCATATCGCGTGCTCCGCGAAGTGACTGATGTCACCTATGAAATCGTTCTAGCCACGCCCACTACGTCCTCCGCTGCGACAACGAGTGATATTGTCCACGTCGCCCGACTCAAGCCCTACACCTCTCCAAGCGCCTTGGATATTTAACAGCACCGTGATGGCGCTTTTGCCGCTGGGGAGGGGGGGGAGGGGGGGGGGTAAACTTACGATATCATCTAGAGATGCTCAAGAGACGAGCCGCCGGGAGAAAGACGATGAAGTGTGTCTGGGCTTTTGGCGCGAGCAAGGTGTCGGCCTGGTGGTTTGGTTCCAGTGTAAATATATTGTAAATAGCCTCTTTCGTGTGTGTCTTTCCACACGTAACAATATATTCGTACGACCTCTCGCCTAGATTTAGATGGGATACCTGCCCGAGGATGGCCGAGTGCGTCACTTTGTCGAAGGCACTTTGTAGGTCGAGCCCGAAGACGGCTTTGGTGTCCCTGGTTTCGCGGTCGATGACGATGTTTGATTTGAATAATGGCGTCCTGTGTGCTCAGGTCTTGGCGGAAGCCGATAATCGTCTCGGGATAGAGGTCTTCGTTTTCTAGGTACTCTTGCCATTGGTTGAGTAGGACCTGTTCCAGGACCTTGCCAACGCAGGACGTGAGCGAGATCTGGCGGAGGTTGTCCATGCTCAGTGGTTTACCTGGTTTGGGGATGAGAATTGTCTTGGCCTTCTTCCACTGCTTCCGCAGGGGTGCCGCTCTTCCAGCATTTGGTGTAATACGCCGTTAAGGTCTCGATGGAGTGGTCCTCGAGATTCTTTAGGGCCTTGGTTGTGATGAGGTCCGGACCAGGTGCCGATCGGCTGTTCAGGTCGTGCAGCGCTCTGCGTACCTCTTCGATTCCTATGTCCCTCTCCAGGCGCACGTTTAATTGGCCGCGGTATGAACCATGGTCGACCGACGGTGTCGTCGGTACGTACTTGTCTTGGAGCTTCTTTCGCACGGCGGCAGCCCCGCTCTCCGTGGTCTGTCGATGTAGAAGTTTGGCGAGGCGATTTTCTTGATGAGACTTCGTTTTGGTTTCGTCAATCAGGTGTTTCAGTAAATTCCACGTATTGCCACTGTGTATCTGGCCATCAGCCGCATTGCATAACTCGTTCCCCTGCTGGCAGCAGAGCCTGTGGCAGTGCTCTTCAATCACGCGGTTAAGCTCGGCCACTTTCTTGTGGAGCCTGCTGTTGAGTCTCTGCTTCTTCAATCTGTTTAGTATGGATTTCTTTGCCTCGATGAGGTGGGCAAGTCGGCTGTCCATCCTGTCTGCCTGGATATCTGTCTCGATCTCTCGGATCGAGTCGTGCACGTTTTGGGCGATCTTCTCAGTCCTCGCGTCAATGTCAGAGATCTCGTTCGCCTCGACTTTTTCTCGATCCCTGAGCTTGCTACACCCGGTCCAGTGGACCCAGGTATACTTTCTTGTACCCCTTGGTCGTTCTCCCGGCGTGGGCACGACGATTTCGACGATCGTGTGGTCGCTGCCCAGGTCTTCTCCGGTGTTTCTCCAGGTAATGGTTGCCGATTCGTTCTTCTTGACGAACGTGAGGTCGGGTGTGGTGTCGCGAGACACCGAGTTCCCGACTCTCGTTAGGTATGCCTGGTTCGTGATGAGGGTGTAGTTGAGTTCTAGTTCGTCTTGTGCTAGGTTCCTCCCCTTGGCATTGTTCTTCGTCTCCACACGCCAGTAGTTTGGATTTCCGTGCTGCGGTTCTCACCCTGTTCAGCACAGATTTGAAGTGCTATAGCCTTTGCGACAGATTGCTCTATATGTTTAAGACGAAAACGCTTTCCTTTCTGCGTTTTGTCGGCACGAGCTCCGTGAAAGTGTGCTCCATCTTTACGCTTTTGAGTTCGTGCTCCACGAACGTCAGTCCCTTTCCGACCAGAGTACACAGGCCCCTGCCGTCTGGCGGGCCCGTGTGTACTCGTAGCCGGGAAGGGACGGTGTGGCGGTGAGAGTCTTGTAATAGTAGCACGTCGGGTTTTCGGTTGGCGCGCTCGATGTGTTGTTGGATTACTACGTGCTTCCGTTGGAAGCCACGGCAGTTCCACTGCCGCACAACTATGCTTGCTTGGTCGATGGTCATGTTTATCCAAGGTGTAAGTTGTTGCCAAGCGCTTGGGTACTGTGTTGTTGAGCGAAAATCGGGTGGCTCATAATTCATTGTGTTTCGCTCCTGGACTGCGAGTTTGCTGTCGTACTCGACAAACTTTCTCTCGGTGGTGCTCTACATTGCCAGGATGAGCTTCTAGAGCTTGTCTAAACTGGAGTCGATACAAGCAAAGTGAGTGTCTAGGTCGCTGGTTCCTTACTTTCTTGCATTTCGATAGCTCTCTTCTGTGCAGCAGGCTCCTGGTTTTGGTGCAGGCTCGTCGCTGCCTGGCTAATACTTGGCGCGGTCGGCATTTGCTCCATTGATTGTTCCTGGTTGTTAATCTCCTTGCGGATGTTCGCCATCTCCCAGGCTAGTTGCAGGATCGTGGCCTTCAACTTTGCGTTTTCTTCTCGCAGCGCCTCGTGCGTCTCGGTCTCCAGGCTCCTTGTTTGTTGCTTCTTGCGGTCGACGCTTGCGTCCCTGCTTTTCATTGCGTTTGTTGGGGCATCGGTCGGCGTCTTCCCACCTCACTCGGTCTCTCGACGGGGATTTTTCGCCATTCTGTGCACTAGCGTCACGTCTGTGCCGTCTCTGTTGGCTGCCTGCTCTCGATTACGTGCGAATCTTGGAGGGAGTTCTCGGCTTGCGCTCAGCTGGCGGCTCAAGTCGCTCTTGAGCGACAGCTGGCTGTCGACCTTTCGCCGTTCCCACTTTCAATTGCGAACTACGTGCGGGATCTTGTACCTGGCTTTTCATTCTCTGTCGGCGGTTAAGTGCTTACCACCGCAGAGCTTGCACTTCGGCGAACACTCATGGTCCTCTCAAGGGTTCTGTTGTCCGCACCCTCTGCAGATGCGGTCGGTCGGCGACGTATAAACGTCTTTTCGGTGACCGATGCGGCCGCACTCGTGGCAGACGTCCACCTGTTTTCGGTATAACTGGCATTTCATGAGAGAGGAGCCGTATCTCACGTCAATGGACAGCTTGGTACCGCTGAAAGCCACCATGATCGTCGGCGTCGTTCCGATTTCTTTGGCGTCCAGGGCTAGCGGGTTGCGTTCGTTGACGATGATGACGTCTATGTCCCTCGGTGTTTCGCTCATGGGTATTCCCCGGGTGACTCCCTTGACGGTGTCGTGCGGTATGTGCTGAGTTCGTGCAGCTTGCGTTTAATGTTAATTTCAGTGATTTTCTCGTAGCGACAGGCGTGTTCTTCCTTGGGCATACTGATCACGACGATGTTTTGCTGTGCGTAGAGCACAAAGTGTCGGAGTGTCTGGTTTCCTTCGTGATTCCGGCCGATGCGTGTATTGTTGCGATGACGTCGATCAGCCCAGTCTTGGCGAAGCTTAGGCCGCCCCTCGGCCTAACGACGATATTGGTTTCCTCGCGCGGCATGGCCAGCATTCTTGCGGCCTTGATGGCTGAGGCCTTCGTTTTCTTGGCGTCCAACGTTGCCTTGAGATTGACGACGCTGTCATTGTTGAGCTTCTTGTCAGATCCCCTCTGGCGGTTCCTCGACAGGCGGTCTACCGCGAGTTTCCAGCCGGCACCTTCGTGAAATTCTTCGGGCGAAATTTCTTCGCCCATCACTTGCACAATCATCTTGGCATCCGAGCTTGTTGTCGGAGCGGACAACTCCATCTTCGAGCTGAGCGACAGTCGCCTGGGTCGGCGGGCGCGCAGCAGGTGCGGCGTCTAGGCCTAGTTTCGGTGGAGCGCGCCTAGGCTAAGCATTCGGTCGTCTAGGCTAAGCATTCGTTGACACGAAAAGTTCGATAATTCGGCGAAAGAAGACTTGCCTTCGATGCTTTCGGTGTCTGTCGATGCCGTTCGTCTTTAGCAACACATTGGTGAAGAGGAAACTTCGGTATAGGCTAATCAGCACTGCGAGAAAGCTCAAAAAAGACGGAGCCGATGTGAAATACGTCCGTTCGCCTCGGCGAAAGCAGCGCCCTCCCCTGATCATACAAATGTAGCGTAAGGTACAATGGGCAAATCGCGGTTATCCCACGTTCATTTTGCGTCGAAGCCATCAACTTGCAAGGCTAGGAATGGAGCTGTGATAAGCTTCGACACGCCGGGAAAATCCCGCCTTGTTATACGAAATTTCAAGCAGCTCATTCGTTCTTTCGACGACAGTCACCGCCGTAAAAAGGTGACTTTAGCGTTTCGGCCGCAACTGCCGCATTCCGTTGGATATGCAAAAACCCCTGTGTCGTTTTTTTGGCGCGCGGTAAATAACTCCAGGTGGCCACAATTAATCCGTAGCATCTCCATTACTACGGCCCTCATAATCCACAGCAGTTTCGGGACATTAAGCCCCATAAATAAATATTTAACCACGCCTCGATTTCTTTCCTCTCTTCATTCCTTTAAGCTCGACGGCACTGCAGGTATGGCCACGGTGGCTAGTTGCAACGTCCCGTGCATGCGCCTGGCAGGTGAAGAGGCGAAAACAAGCTAGCGCATGCAAAGCTGTGAAGCTTCCGATATTTGCAATGTAGTTACGGTAGGCTAACGGGCGGAGATACCGACGAGCCTTGCTGCTTCAAAATAAACGCTGAATTAATAACTACAACGGATCAGCGTAAAAGGATTCGGTTCGAGAGCATTCATCTTGATACTCACAAAAGCTATAGATGTCAGTCTTTCGGACATGGCATCCCTGTTAAGGCCAGCGGAGGTGAACAGAAATATTTGTCGGTTCAGCAAACATAGACTGGCCGGCAAAATCCCGCCCGCCGTATCGAAGTCTCAGAATGTCGGAGCCAGTATTGTCGTTATACCCTCGAGGCAGCGCAGCAGCACAACCTTAAAGCAAGCACACCTAAATGTAGTTGTAGGTGTGCATATTAGCGGCGGATCAGGTTTAACTGAACCTTGTGAACGAGGTTTAAAGTTTCTCAGACAAAGCCGAGTTCCCGGTTAAACAGCGACTGCAGCCGCAGCATAGCGAGTAAAGAGGAAACAACGAAGAACAACATTCGCCTGGCGAAGCAGTTTTTCTTTTCCTGCAGCTCCCATGCCCCTTAATTTTACCCCGTTTAGCATTTCCGCCCCACATGACAGCTGTTGAAAGTGCTATTCGTATACTGCTACTCATTTAAATGCATCTACTATTACCAACCACCTCAGCATCGGTAACAGCTACACCAACTATTGTATACCACGCACGATCACCGACGGTGAACAATCGACATAAAATGACAGCCTGGGAAGCACATAAGTATCTACAAATAACTATACGAGTCCTCCGCGCCAGCGCTTGTGATATCGTGTAGTGGTTAGCGCGTTTGGTTCTCACACGGTGTACCCTGATTCGATTAAGAGCTGCCGCTTGCGCGGCTGTGCAAAGAATGGCAGGAGTACTGCAAAAGATTAACAAATTATGTGAGGGAGAAGGGGGGGGGGCGCTATCACGGAGTTTGAAAACGTAGTTTTAAATCTACAACGAAGCGTAGGTATTGCAAGACTGCAAGATATTTTTTCTTAGGTTTGCCAATTTCTCTATATTTTAATCACTCCGTCGGTGAGTGTTCAAAAACATGTCTCCAGGATAAATAACCTATTCCACCTAAGGTGCTTAAGTATTAATCACTGGCGTTAGACAGAAGATTGCAGCGAAAACTTTAAAAGACACACTAATACATGCTATACATTACGAAGCAGTACTAGTGTTTTTGTCACGGTACAACGTTTTTCACCAAATGAAAAATTTATTTCCTTTTACCAAAGCACAACCACTGCAAACTACTTCTAGATGACCTTATTAAGCCTAAACGCCAAATGGAAGTGCCGGTGTTCTTCACTCGTGGTGCTGTCAGCACTTGCAGCGAATACATCATGCTTCAGCTTGTATCCTATACCAGCACTCAGCGCATTCATCATTTGGGATGCAACTGCCGTTGACGCAGGAACCCAAACTGCAGTTGTAGATTCTGAATTCTCCATCATCGCGTGTTGACTCACTGTAACTATGCTGAAAGGGAAACAAAATTTCAATTCCAGAAACTGGCCTATTATAATGCACTACAATGGTAAGGAAGTTTCATACGTCTTGGCATGCTGACGCTAAATTGTGCGCTCGGGTTTGCGTGGGCGTAGATGAGAAAGCGTGTCGTAATGATTGATTCGAAGATTGGTGAATATGGGTTTTAATATTACACGAACTCGTGACGGCAGCAAGCCTCTCTGCTATTGTGAATGGTGACTAACTAAAAACAGTCTTGCAGTTATAATATCCTTTTTGTTTTACAGTCTAGCCTGTTTTTTTCTAGGTGCATTTCTTGATTGATTATGGCTCACAAGACCGAAAATTTGGGAATCTTATTGCACCGCAAAAGAAAGCTGCAATAAGGTTCGCTTTCTGCAGCAAAAACAAACTGCGAAAAACACCTTACTATTTGCCCTAAAAGTAACACCGAAAACGCTGAACCTTGCCTACATACAAGAGCACACAGCGGTTTTCCATATCGCCACCTTTCTCTTAAAAAAAAGATAGCACTTTCGTCGAGTAACTGTGGACCTAGTAACGCAGCAGCTTGACCGAGCAGTAGCGCACCATACTTTTACTCAAATGCAATTCCATGACACTCTGGTAACTCTAAGAAACCAGGAGCAGTTACCGGGAGCAGTTATAGTTTTGTATTCCTTGAAAACTATTGCAATCTTACACTTTCCGCTGGAACCGGAATGCGGGCGCCGTTTACCACAGCCGTCTCCACGAGACATCATGGTTTTGCAACTACCATATAATGTCTAGTAAGGGCCGCTTCCATGTATGGGCCGCACCCCCAATTTGTCAAACCAAAATTGGAAAGAAAAAGATTTGATCCGAGAAACAATTGCGTTCGTTGCTCTGATGCTGCTCACGTGCGCCATTTAATTTCGGTGGGCTGCGTATTTTCCCGCGACGTTACGAGATGGCAAGATCTGCGCTTTGACCTCTGACGTCCGGGACGTGGCCCCAGGACAGGCCCCTTCATGTTTCTGTGTGGCAGTGTGCAAGGCGCAGGTGCCATATTTTTTGTTTCTGCGGTTAGTTTTAGCAGCCAGCTCAGCCAGCTTCTTCGGCTAATCGGTCAGCTTCCCGCCAGGATTTCATAATGCAAAAGGAAGTGTTTTTTGCCGTTCGACGCTGCACTGAAGATCAAGGTGGTCGCGTGAGCCGAGGAGCACGGCAGGTGAGCAACCGGCCGCACCTGAGCAACCGGCGGTAACTTCGAGGTTGACGACAAGCGCATACGTCGTTGGCTGAGAAAGAAAAAGTAGCTCGCTGCAACGAACAAACCGAGCACGGCGTTCTGTTGGAAAGCGTGCAAGTTGCCGAAACTCCTAATAAAAAAAATATTCCAAACGGCCCGCTCCTGTTTAAGGGCAACACCTCGTCAAAAACACGAAAAAAGAAATCGCGACCCAAACACAAGTCAATACTAATGAAATGAAGCTTTGCCGAAGCTCTGCCAATAGAGTCTTCTAGTAAATCTTGTTCAGTGTACCATCGCGCATCGGCAATACCTTGGGTGGCAAACTGCCATTGTCGACTGCCTTCCTCTTTTCCGAAAGTCAAAAGTGACTTTTCTGCCCAAACACATTGCAACTTATGTGACTTATGTCCCTTTATAGGAAGTCAAGAGTGTGGCTACATTCGCGTCTCTTCAACTCAAAATTGCGATAAAAGTTCGAGCGTGTTTCCAATGTTTTATTTTCAATATTCGCTCTGAATAGCCAGGAATGAAGACCCATCTGATTACCCGCTCTCTGCGCATGCTGGAGCAATGGATGTCTACGAAGTGTTGTCATGCACCTGTGATTTATGATATGCCCCATTTTTGCTTCGCACTTTAAGGCACAGGATCCAGTCATGCTTGCTGAAGCTTTGTCTTGATCATCAACTGACACTAATAGGCAGTAATGTGTTCCAAGCGCTCAAGAACTGAACCTCAATATCACGAAGTAATAGTTTCTCAGTGTATGTAAAGGATATTGCAGAATGTACTCACGTAACATGTAGCATTGTCTGCGGAAGTGCTATTCCACTGCGATGTGCCATTGGTACAAAGCATAGTACAGTTTCTTGATATCTAAGGGACGAAAATTGAAACACGGCCGATTATTCTTCCATAGTCACTGTGCAACGTTGGTCTAAGCTTTTGTGCTTTCTGAATATTCTAGACTTGTTATGCTTTTGAAGTACTCCAAACTGGCCGTTCCAAATTCTATAGACAATCTGTATGCGAAACTATAAGTAGTTGATGCCAACCTTATATGCAAGAAAGTCCTACATGAAAGAAGGTTAAAAAGCGCGTTCAGTTCCTTGATGCGCAACTGTACGCTGTATGCTTAGGAATTGTGAAAATGTTGCAGCTTCACCCAAAAGGCGAAGCATCTATTGCGACAGCGAATTAGTGGACAGCTATACCAAGTAGGGATAGTAGTTTTATCGGCCATATAAACTTTTTAACTAGGCATGCTAACTAAATTAACAAGCATAGTGTCCCACATGCACCAGCAAACATGAACACATCCCACTCGATGACCGCGGAAACTCGGTATCAAAACGCTGGGGTGAGGAAGCGTGGTAGCAGCGTGAGAACTGACCTTCGTGTTACGTCTCGCATGAACGCGAACTAGGCCGCGGAAAAACAGCGAAAACATCTCCCAACTTCAGCCATTCCTTCCAAGCTCCTGAACAATATTGTGCGGCGTCGGATGAAACGTGCATGCAAGAGCAAATACAGAGTGTTTCAGCAAACACTTTCAAAAATTCTTAAAGGTTGCCTGTGGCAGATAGCCCAATTCGAGTTCATGAGCTGATCTACTCGAATAGGCGGACATTACTTGCACAAGAAATTGCAATGCACAATCGAATACTTAACAAAACTTCACTAATTAAGTTTTTAACTAATTACCTGATGGCCCATATTGCAATTTACAAATTGTAGCCGTAGAGTTCGCAAGGCGGATCCACTTGGAAATAATTCTCAGGATGACACCAGCTTACAGATATGAATTCCCGAATTTTGAGGAGAAATGCATTGGTGTACGAGTTAATTTTGTGCTTCAATGCATAAAGCGACGTTTTGTTAAGAAACGAACTAGAACGCCAATGCGTTCTAGTTACAAATTTACATCGGAAAATTCTCCGGAAAGTTCGGGAAATAATATCTCGAAACTGGTGTCATCTTAAAAATTATTTGCAAGTGGATCCGCCTTGCTAACTCCACAGCTACAATTTGTAAATTGCAATATGGGCCATCAGGTAATTAGTCAAAGACTTTATTAGTGAATTTTTGTTGATTAGTTAATTATGCATGTCAATTCTCTGTGAAGTAATGTCCGCCTCTTCTAGTAGACCAGCTTATTAACCAAAATTGGGCTATCTACCGCAGGCAACCTTAAATAAATTTTGAAAGTGTTCGCTGAAACACCCTGTATATTAATTTATGCAGATTAACTACTACATGCTTAACTAATAATTACTGTTGCGTGTCATTTTGTGCGCATGGCCTATTACAAATGGTTCATTGGGCTGCTGCCTTAGAACACAATCGCTCAATACGATACCTTTTGTGTCCACTCTGCTTATTTGGTCATCAGGGTGCGCGGGATTGTTGTACGTCGTTCAGTTATCTTATTCAAATAAACGCTGTGTCTCACAGTTCATTTCGCGTTCCGTCAAGAAATTTTGCAAAGAAATTCGTCGGCCCTTCCACTCCGTGAAGATGGTTAACCAGCAAAGCTAAAACGTGCGGCCCCGGTGTTTATGAACAGGTTAATCCCGTCTGTTCATTAAATTCTTTCTCAATTATGAGGTTACACGCGCGTTCGGCTGCGACGGAGAGAACGATGTCACTGACGATAGGCCCGCAGCCCGATGTTGTCGCTGGCGTCCGATGTCTCGAGTTTGCTCGGCGGCGTGGTTAGCAGCATTCACCCGCCATTGCCGCTTGTGATTCTTCAAAATTGAATTACTTCAAAATTAAATCTGTCCGTCACGTAAGACAATGAATGGCTTATACCCCTTAAGCAATGGCCCATACCCCCGTAAATGCCTGCCCATTACGACGACAGAAGATAAGTGAAATTCTACGCTCGAATGATGAGGGGCCACGGAGCCAGCTGTACAAGAAAACGACGATGAACGCGCGAGCAGGGGCACGAGCGCTTTCCGAGCACGAGCACGAGCGCAAAGAGATTGTGGTTGTGAAGGGGAAGAGGTGCTAAAGCGCAACCCGAGGGGCGCCAACGAGCCAGGTGCGGAAGAAGACGACGACGCTCGAGCCAATGCTGATGATGACAGTTTTCTAGTATTCTGTGGACAGGCGACGCACAGACGCTTCTTAAGCGAAGGAGGAGGAGGAAAGAGAAAAGCAGAAGACAGGGAGGTTAGCTTGTTATAATGAAAACCTCCTTGGTTATAACTCACACATTTTGGTGGCATCCATCTACGCACAAAATTATCATCAGCAGCATTGGCTCGAGCGTCGTCATCTTCTCCGGCAGCTGGCTCGTTGGCTCATCTGAGGTTGTGCTCGGGCTCGTGCTCCGCACACGCTCGTGCCATTGCTCCCTCGTTCGTCGTCGTCTTCTACACCTGGCTGCGTTGCCGCTAATCAATCAAGAGAAGAATTTCACTTCTGTCGTCGTAATGGGGAGGCCGCGTTTAAGGGGGGTATGAGCCATTGCTTAAGGGGGTGTGAACTATTCATTGTCTTACAAACGGACATATTTAATTTTGAAGTAATTTAATGGAAATCCATCCAGTATCAACGCGCTCGGGAAAGGGCTCGTCGTCGATGTGACGATTCTAGCGTAGGCGCGGGCAGAATGATGCTCGTACCACAATATAGCAACAGTTCGTCTTATAGCGGGGCTGTTATTGCGATTAATAGCACTTGAACACGTTATAGGTATGTTTTTTTTTTTGGGTGTTCTGGGAGTGCTATGTGATGCACAGTGCTCATGTCTGCAGATGGTAGGGCTAATGTCAGGCAATATGAGCGAGAAAACATTGACACATGCAGGTTATTTGCGGCTAAATAAAAAGTGCTATACTCTAGCTTTTACCGTCTATGAAGGTCTGTATGAGGACCTGACCCGGGCAAAAACGGCTGGAGAAGATAGCAGTCGATTTATTAAATGACGTAGGAGATATCACGCTGAAAAGCTTACGGCCCTTTATACGAGATGCCTCACGACTTGAAGTGTACGAGAGAACTGGAAAAATGCCAACACTATACTAATGCATAAAAAGGAAGACTTTAGAGAACTTTAAAAAATTAGAGGCCCATTAGCTGTGTAAAACATTGAGTGAGTAAGACAACTTTATTAAATATCCGGCAAATTGATGGCCTGGGTCTAGGCCGCGCCGGGGGCAGCAGAGGGACCCTGTCTCTCGGTAGCTTCCCGGGCTTGCTGGATGGCCCAAAGTTGGTCCTGAAGATCAGAGCTAGTCAGTGCGGTTCTCCACCGCGCCCTTAGTTCATCCGGGGGGACTGCAATTCTCCTCTGAACTATTTCACAATCCCAGAGAATGGGCTCTAGGGTGGCTACTCTATCATTACATAACTTACATTTGACCTCAGGGTATAAATCCGGAAACATGCGGTTAAGATGTACCGGGTTCGTGTAAGTTCTGGTTTGAAGTCGCCTCCAGTCAACCGCCTGAGACCTGTTTAATTCTGGGTTAGGAGGTGGATATATCCACCTCGACATTCTGTAGAATTCGGTAATGTCACTGAATGAGAAAATTCTAGCCCTATCCATCCGTTCCATCTCCTCCTCAGCCAGAGCCCCCCTCCCCCCTAGTCGGGCGCGGTTAGTGAGTCCTCACCAATATAATTGCCACTCGAATCAGGGCAGCACTTCAATCAACTAAGAGCTGGCTTTAGGAAGCGATGTTCCACGATGGATCAGGTCCACGTCATCAATCAGATAATCGAGAAATCTGCGGAGTACCGTCAACTTCCTATATGGCTGTCATAGATTATGAAAAAGCATGTAATTCAGTGGAGAGACCAGCAGTCATAGAGGCATTGCGCAGTCAAGGAATTCAGGAGGCCAAATATCTTGCCAAATATCTAAAAAGATTCCACAGCTAAATTGGCTCTCCACAAGAAAAGTAGAAAGTACCTATCAAGTACCTATCAAGAGATGGGTCAGGCAAGGAGACGCAATATCTTCATTGCTATTCCCTGCATGCTTAGAAGTATTCAGGCTCTTATACTGGAAAGGCTTAGGAGAGAGGAATAAACGGCGAATATCTGCAACCTTCCGTTTGCAGATGACATTGTCCTATTCGGCAACAATGGGGACGAATTGCAACAAATGATTGAGGGCCTTAACCGAGAAAGTGTAAGAGTGGGTTTGAAGATTAATATGCACAAGACAAAGATAATGTTGAATAGCCTGGCAAGGGAACAAGAATTCAGGATCGCCAGTCAGCCTCTACAGTCTGTAAAGCAGTACGTTTATCTAGCTCAGTTACCCACAGCAGGCCCTGATCATGAGAAGGAAATTTACAGAAGAATAAAATTGGGTTGGAGTATATACGGCAGGCATTAAGAAATCCTGACTGGGAGCTCATCGCGGTCATTGAAAAGAAAACTGTACTACCATTGCATTCTACCGGTGCTAACATATGGGACAGAAACTTGGAAGTCACCAAAGAAGCTCGAGAACAAGTTAAGGACCGCAGAAAGAGCGATGGAACGGAAAATGTTAGGCCTGACGTCAAGAGACAGGAAGAGAGTGGTGTGGATCAGAGAACAAACGGGGATATCCAATATTCTAATTCAGATTAAGAGAAAAAATGGAGCTGGGCAGGCCATGTAATGCGTAGGATGGATAACCGGTGGACCTTTAGAGTCACCGAATGGATACCAAGAGATGGGAAGTGCAGTCGAGGACGGCAGAAAACTAGGTGGAGTGATGAAATTAGGAAATTCGCAGGCGCAAGTTGGAATCAGCTAGCGCAAGACAGGGGTAATTGGAGATCGCAGGGAGAGGCCTTCGTCCTGCAGTGGACATAAATATAGGCTGATGATGATGATGATGAATATGGGCCATAAGGTAATTAGTTAAAAACTTAATTCGTGCCTTTTTGTTAAAGTAGAATATGCATTTCAATTTTTGTGCGACTAACGTCCGCCTCTTCGAGTAGACCAGCTGATGAACAAGAATTGTGCGATGTACCACAGGCAACCTTTTACATTTTTAGGTGTTCGCTGAAACACCCTGTATGTATGCGTGTTGTCAAAATTGTTATACATCAATTATACAGAAAATTTCCCAGTCTGCTGGGAGAACAGCATGTCTCACCGACTACACATTTCGTAGAAATAGAGGTGATGCTAGGGGTGATCTGCCACCAAAGTAAAGAACTGTGGATAAGTTACGCCAAGAAATAAATTATTTCAGCACTGGAAAGCCTTATAAAGCATTATAACTCATCTTTTACCGTGGTTCTGCTAGAATATCATAAACCGAGTTTGTATACGCGGTTTCATAATTAGCGGTGAAATCTACTAAGCAAGGAGTTTGGTAATCGGCATGTATAACTCTCCTCATTTCGTCGTCAATGTCGTGGCCGCATATGTTCGACTTAGCCAGGCGTGAGCTTGCGCATTAGACGCCGCGACGGGCGGCAAGTGAAACCCCCGGAAAAGAAGACAACGAAAAGCAAGCTAATTTAAAACAACATTTAAATCGCCGCATAACCAGTCAATTTGCTTTGAAGGTTCAAAACATTTTTCATTGATCACTGAGCCTAAATAAAAGCCAATGTCACTTAATTTCTAGTAAAAAATGTCTTGCTGTAAACACAGCTACAACAAAAAGCCAGCAGGTCTCATGCCCTGTGGGAATTGATGTTATGCGAAGCAGTGTGCGGGGAGCCTACCATGTTTACGAAACGACCATGAGAGCACGAAGACGTAGGCGGCTCGTTCATTACCTACATGACACGCATGTCATGTCATGAGTCCTCAGGAGTCTCTTTGCTACAACTAAGAGATCTTAAGCCTTAGTCATGCTCATCACTATGACTCTCTTGGTGTTTCCTTCATTTTTGTACCCCCGTCAGAACATATTTGAGTGGTTTTTGAGTGTTAATCATTTTTCAATGACTCATTGTCATTTTGACTTAGTCATGCTCATGACTATGACTTCTACCACCATTCTTTAGTGTTTTATTCACTTAGTACTCATGTCAGAACACATTTCAGTGGTTTCCGAGTGTTAATCTTTTTTCGCTGAGTCATTGTCATTTTTGCTAAGTCATGGTCATGAATATGACTTCTGCCATCATCATTTAGTGTTTCCTTCGCTTAGTACCCACGTCAGAACCCATTTCAGTGATTTTTGAGTGTTAATCCTTTTCGCTGAGTCATTGTCATGACCTACATGACATATATGTCATGACTTATCACTTATGTTCTTCATAGACTCCTGTCCTACTATGCCAATTTGGTACCTACCAAGTTAACGAAAGCACCATGAGAGCACCAAGACGGAGGTGGCGGCTTCATGACACACATGGCACACATATCATGACATTCATGTATGTACCAAAATTGGCATACTATATGACAAGAGTATATGACAATTGTCGTGATATATCATTTGTGTTCGTCCTATACTCTTATCATAGTATGCTAGTTTTGGTAGATACCAAGTTAACGAAGCAACCATGAGACCACAAAGACGTAGGTGGCTAGATAGATAGACAGATTCTGTCAAAGTAGCAGATGTTCGCCAAAAAATGCTTCGCATTTAAAACTCTTGCTAGTCTCTACAACAGTGCAGACTATGTAAAGTAACTTACGCGGAATGTCTGTCGTGGCATTGGTCGTACACAGCTACATGCGCGACAGTTTCGCGGCGTTAGCGTGTATAAGGGTTAGCCGAATAGTGGCGTTCTTTTTTTTTTAATTGCACACAGCAGCCATGGCACACATGACGAAAATAAACGCTCAATGCCAGTGCGCCAGCCGCTGTAACAATCACCGCGGCAGCTGCTGTGATTGACCCGGACCCTTACCGCCTTGTCGCGAAATGCCGCGAAAACTGTAAACTCGGCCTCCACACTCTCTCCCATGGAGGGCGCCGCAACTCAGCAGGCCCCGCCTTCTGTGTTTTCGTGAGTGGCCGTGGTACAATCTTTGCAAATAAATCGTTCAATTCTGAGACATTATTTGTTGTTGTGTATTGTAGGACTTATTACGGACGTCCGAAGTTCAAGGCATGCAAGTTCGGATCCTGTGAGGTTATATATAATATGAGAGATTGCTGCCATGATTTACCTCAAAGGGATACGGACACAAAAGTTGGCGGGTGGTTTTTTGCGTCGGAACAAAAGTTGAACTGTTAAAAATGACGAATACAACAAGCTGCTTTGAAAAAAAGAACGAGAAACATATTTTTTTCGCGTTTTTCTGTTGCACCTTGCCTCCAAGCGGCCACCGGCAGAAGCTGAAATTTGACGTCATAACACCGACCCGCGCGCGCGCGGCCGCCGCCCGCTCGGCCAAGGTCGGCCACAGCCGTCGCAGTGTTGCCGGGGGTGTCAGTCCCTTGCAGCGCTTGTTTAACCCCTTTCGGTAATCTTCGCACATGGTCCTTCTGAAACATCCCCGTCGGCGCTCCACGCAGGTGGTGCATCTTATGCGTACATGCGCCTTCCCGCGGTCGTCGCTCGGTATTGACGCGTTCGTCGCGGCGGAAGGAAATGCCCAGACATTGCGGTTATAACAGTATCGTCGGTCGTGACACGCCGTCGCACACGTTTCACAAAGACGAGAAGGCGCGTAAACGTTGGATACCTGCCTATCAGCCATCGCGCACAGCCTGGAGACCTCTAAAAAATGACTTCATTTGCGCGGGCCCCTTCGTCGACGACGATTATGTGACCAGCCCGGCTGTGCTGAAAAGCCTCGGCATGCCGCTCAAAAGGCAACGCCTAAAGCCAAGGTTATGTGTGTGTAAAGCCAAGGCTGTGCCATCGGTATTCTCACGAAAACGCTAGGCAGAAATGATCAGCGGCACGTTTGAAAAGAGGAGGCGAATAGATGTAGGTATTGTTTTCATTAAATTGCAGCTTCTTGAGCAATGTGAGGGCGAGGCTGGGGCGAGATGCTCGAGGCTGGGCACGAAGGCAGTAATGTCTTTAAACGTGTTGGCAAGGCATAGTAAAACAATACGAGGCTAGCGAGCACGACTCGCAAGATCAATCCTACATGGCAGCGGGGCATACACACACAGAGCAACACCCTAACACAGCTCTGCTTCTCCACAGGCTAAAAGGAGGAAAAACTGAACAGAACGCCAGACAGGTGCTGCCATCTGTGGGGCGGCTGGCGAAGTGGACGTGAGAGTCTCGGAGGTACTGATACTGCTGATACCTCCCAGCAGTTGCTCACGCCGACGGGATAAACTACTATTCAGTCATCCACGCAGTGCTGAAGTACCCCGCAGGTGCCTCGCCTGCGTGCGCTCTTGAAAAAGCAAGTTTAGAGAGGAAATGACAAATAATTATTGCACAAGTATCTGGTGCAGAGCGAAATCTTCGCGCTACAGTTCGTGAAAACCTGACCGGCACTTCCACGGCCGCATACTCTTCTTCGTCTCTTGACACGAAAGACTCGTAACCGTAAGCGGTCATGTTACGTAGGAAGACGCAGATGAAAAGCTATATACAAGTATATTTACAAGGAAACGCGCCGCACTTGGCCAAGAGGCAACAGCCCGCACTAGCCTCTAATCTTCGTCGTCGTCTTCACACTGCTCGCCTCTTCGTCAAGGCAAATACTGTTCCGTAGCACTACCCCCGGTGGCAAAAGCGCCGTCCCAGAGCGATTAAAGGCCGGACTCGGAAGCAGTCTAGTAGGCCTTGAGCCTACTGACGTGCACGACATCACTAGATGCCAGAGTAGACGGCGCGGTCGAACTGACAGGTTCAATTTCGTACCTCACAGGCGTCACCTGGCGCAGCACGCGGTAGGGCCCTGTGTATCGCGAAAGGAGCTTCTCTGAAAATCCGACGTGACGAGAGGGCGACCACAGGAGCACGAGCGCACCAGGCGAAAACTGTACGTCATGGTGGCGGGCGTTGTACTGACGCTGCTGAGTGGTTTGCGAGGCCGTCAGTCGCGTACGGGCTAGCTGGCGTGCATGGTCGGCGAGGGCGATGGCGTCGCGCGCATACTCGCTTGTTGAGATCGCAGCAGGAGGAAGTGCCGTATCAAGGGGCAAGGTCGGTTCGCGACCGTACAGTAGATAAAATGGAGAAAATCCAGTGGTGTCGTGCCGGGAAGAATTATACGCAAATGTGACGTAAGGAAGGGCAATGTCCCAGTCGTGGTGGTCCTGGGAAACGTACTTGGACAGCATATCGGTAAGGGTACGGTTTAACCGCTCCTGCAGGTTTGAGGATGGTATGAGGTAGTCAGCTTGTGTTGAGTGGAGCAGGAACGCACAATGTCGGCGATAACTTTCGGCAGGAAGTTGCGACCACGGTCAGTAAGCAGCTGTCGCGGGGCGCCATGAACCAAGATAACGTCACGCAAGAGAAAGTCCGCTATGTCAGTGGCGCAACTGGTAGGGAGAGCCCGCGTGATAGCGTATCGGGTGGCGTAATCAGTTGCGGCGGCTACCCATTTGTTCCCCGAAGATGACGTGGGAAAGGGGCCGAGGAGGTCTAATCCAACACGAAAGAACGGTTCCACAGGGACGGTGATCGGCTGGAGATGACCGGCAGGTAGCACCTGAGGTGTTTTTCGACGCTGGCAGGGATCACAGGCAGAAACATAGCGTCGGACGGAGCGAGCGAGACCAGGCCAATAGAAGCGGCGCCGGACGCGGTCGTAGGTGCGGGTTACCTCAAGATGTCCTGCAGTGGGTGCGTCATACATCTCAAAGAGCACAGTCCGTCGTAGATGTTTTGGCACGACACGAAGAAGATCAGATCCATCAGGGAGGAAGTTCCTTCGGTACAGAATGCCGCCTTGGAAGACATATCGGCGAACGGAGGCGTCGGTAGGTGTAGAGCGCAGACGCTCGATGAGTGCTCGCAGTGATAGATCCCGGTACTGTGTCTGCCTTCGCTTACATCGCCGATAGATCATCGGCGATGTTAGCGAAGGCAGACACAGAGAAAATACCGTTGTCGGTACTACTGTCGGCGTCGTCAGGCTCGTCTACCGGGTAGCGAGACAGGCAGTCAGCGTCCTTGTGTAGTCGGCCAGATTTGTTGGTAACAGTATACGAATATTCTTGGAGGCGTAAGGCCCAGCGACCAAGTCTTCTTGTAGGATCTTTCAGTGAGCATAACCAGCAAAGCGCGTGATGGTCTGTGACAACGGAAAAGGGCCGGCCATATAAGTATGGGCGGAACTTCGCAACCGCCCAAACTATATAGGGCCAGACACTCGCGCTCAGTGATGGAATAGTTGCGCTCGGAGGGTGAAAGGAGCCTGCTGGCGTAAGCGATAACACGGTCGTTGCCACGCTGGCGTTGTGCCAGTACTGCGCCAATTCCGTGGCCGCTGGCATCAGTAGGGACTTCGGTAGGCGCAGAAGGATCGAAATGGGCCAGAACAGGAGGCGTTGTGAGGAGGTCGATTACATGCGAGAACGCACAGGCCTCGTTACCGCCCCACTGGAGAGGGTTTTCTTTTTCAAAAGCTCGGTTAGTGGTCGTGCTATGGCCGCGAAATTTTTCACGAAACGGCGGAAATACGAACAAAGGCCGACGAAGCTGCGCACATCTTCGACACACTTCGGAACAGGGAAGTGCGTAACAGCATGGATATTGCCTGGGCCCGGTTGCACTCCGTGCGTGTCAACGAGATGTCCAAGGACAGTAATCTGGCGACGGCCGAATTGGCACTTCGATGCGTTGAGTTGGAGACCGGCTCGACGAAAAACGTCCGGGACTGCTGAGAGGCGCTCGAGGTGCGTAGCGAACGTTGGGGAGAATACTATAACGTCTTCTAAGTAGCACAGGCACGTAGACCATTTGAAACCATGAAGAAAGGAGTCCATCATGCGTTCAAGAGGTTATTCTAAACAGGAGTCCGGCCTCGTGGCGACGGCTCGGCGGACTTGGCGCTGACGGCGGTGGGTATACGGGCGGCGGTTGCAGTTCAGGGTGGCACCAGGACGTAGCCCGGTTCCGGAGCGTTAGCTCTGGGTCATAGCCCGAGCTCGGCAGCACAGCGCTGGGGGACAAGCCAGGACGAAGCCCAGCACAGCCGTGGGGTGAAGGCCGGGACGACGCCCGGTTCAGAGAACAGGACCAGGGCTCTGGGTCGTAGCCCGAGCCTGGAAGCACGGCAGCGGTCGTGCGAGCGGGGACGTGGCCCAGCTCCGCAGGACCCGCGACGATGGTAGAAGCCGGGGCGGCGCCCGGTTTGTGGAACAGGACCAGGGCTCTGGGTCGTGGCCCGAGCCCGGCAGCACGGCAGCGGTCGTGCGAGCGGGGACGAGGCCCAGCTCAACAGGACCCGCGACGATGGTGGAAGCCGGGGCGGCGCCCGGTTCGCAGTGCAGGACCGGGATGCCGGGACGTGGGCCGGCGTTCGGTCCGCTCCATCTCGCTGCACTGCCCGTTCTGTCAGCTTGGCTGCCCCGTCGTTCCAGATGGTCTCTCCCGGCACGCGCGCCGTCCACGCGCACCAGCGACGCTCACTCCCGCGCTTTTCGGCCCCGCACGCCGAACACAAGCACGGAAAAGCCACGCATTTCATCTCTCGGCCCCGCACACCGAGCACAAACATTAACTGACGTCCTCCTACCACAGTTACATAGACCGAACGGCATCACTTTGAATTGATAAAGACCGTTGGGTGTTACAAAAGCAGTCTTCTCGCGGTCTAGATCGTCCACGGCAATCTGCCAGTAGCCGGAGCGAAGGTCAATAGAGGAGAAATAGCGAGCACCTTGCAGGCAGTCAAGGACGTCATCAATCCGAGGTAGTGGATACACGTCCTTTTTGGTAACCCTGTTCAGGTGCCGATAACCCACGCAAAAGCGCCATGAGCCATCCTTCTTTTTTACCAGTACAACAGGTGACGCCCATGGGCTACACGACGGTTCAATAATGTTCTTGGCAAGCATTTTGCGAACTTCTGCGTGAATAACTTGACGCTCAGCCGGGGACACTCAATACGGGCGGCGATGAATAGGAGGGGCATCGCCGGTAATTATGCGATGTTTAGCAGCTGTAGTTTGGGCCAACGGACGATCGTTAAAGTAAAAAATATCGTGGTAGGAAAACAGAACGCGGTAGAGCGCACGAGCGTGCTCGGACGGCATGTCGGGCGAAATCATTTTCTGTAAGTCGGCGATGGTACAAGTTGCCGACTGCGATGGTAGAGGAGGATCGGCTGAATTGTCGTCTACTGCAATAGATGCTACTGATTGATCCTTAAATGAGCAAAGCTGGGCCAGAGACATCCCTCGTGGCAGCACTTGTTTCGTCAAGACAAAATTCACCACTGGCAGGCAGACGCAATTCGCCGTATCAGATAAAACTGTATGGGGCACTGTGATCCCGTGTGTAACGAGGACGTCTTGCATGGGAGCCACGATGTAATGACCGTCGGGCACTGGTGGGGATGACACTAAGTCAGTGCCGAAGGTGGCAAGCGAACGAAGTCGACGAAACTGAAGCGACTAGGGTGTGGTTCAGAGGGATCCAGAACAGGCAGGTCAAGGCGGAGAGTACTGGCGGAACAGTCGATGAGAGTAGAATGCGCGGAGAGTAAGTCCAAGCCGAGGATGATGTCATGGGGACAGTGGGCGATGACTGTGAATAGCACGAAGTGGAGCAATCGGCGAAGGAGACGCGGGCGGCACACATACCAAGTACGGGGACTGTTCCACCATCAGTGACACGGACAACAGGCGTCGTGGCGGGTATGAGTATTTTCTTCAGCCGGTTACGAAGGTCAGCGCTCATTACGGATAAATGCGCCCCAGTGTCTATAAGAGCAGACACAGAAACACCGTCGACTTGCACGTCAAGAAGGTTCAGATGAGTGGGCAACGTCACTAGAGGATTTGGCGGCGTAGGGAGCAATGCAGCGTCACCTCGAGGCGCTGCATCGTCTAGTTTTCCGGCTGGGAGCGGCGTCCGAAGGGAGTCGGCGAATAGGAGCGACGGGGCTGAGGAGAGCGAGATTGTTGTCGTTGGGGCGAAGGCGAACGAGAATAGGGCCAGCTCGGCGCAGGAGAATCAGTGGCGGCATTATCGGAGCGTGCGGCATAGGGTCGAGAAGGGCCACCTGGGCGAGAGTAGGCAGTATAAGTAGACCGGGTCGGGGAACTCCAGCGACTGCGACAGTGGCGACAAATGTGCCCGATTCGACGGCAGTGCAAACAAATGGGCTTGTCGTCAGCAGTGCGCCATTCAGATGGGTTGCGGAAACGTGGTGGGTAATAAGATGTGGGACGGGACGGAATCGAAGAAGCCGGGTGGGTATCAGGGCGATGGGCCGAGCAGACGGCGTGAAGACCCATGTTCGCGAACTCCTGGCGGACAACTGCCTGGATCAGGGAAACCGTGACTGCAGGTGCGTTGGAGGAGCTGGAGTCGAAGGCAGGCGGATAGGCGGCCTCAATCTCACGCCGGACGATCCTGGTAAGTGTTGTTGGGACGAGGAGCGTCGGCACAGGAAGATGTCGCTGGGGTGTTGGGCAGACGGGTAAACTGCTGGTCGATACATCGACTTTGAGCGAGTTCCAGGCGGCGACACTCTTTTATGACTGCATCCACCGTCGTCGCGTTGTTGAATACGAGCAAGTTGAAGGCGTCATTGGCAACGCTTTTGAGGATGTGGGAAACCTTGTCTGGCTCAGTCATGTGTGCGTCAACTTTGCGGCACAGAGCCACGGCGTCCTGAATGTACGTGACGTAGGGCTCTGTCGACGTCTGCACACGGGCGGATAACGCCTCTGCGCGGCAAGTTGGTGAATGTAGGGTTTGCCGAACAAGTCTCGGAGCTTTTGCTTAAGCGAATCCCAACTGGTGACCTCATCTTCGTGTGTCCGAAACCAAATTCGAGGTGTGCTACCGAGGTAAGAGAGTGATTTTGCGAGCATGATAGTAGGCTGATCCAGTCCTCGACGTCTTCCCCATCTTTGCCCGAGAATACGCCAAGATCGTGGGGAGAGCGATGTAGGTCGTCGAAGTGGCAGCAGGTGTCGGAGCCGGCTGAGTCGAGCTGTCGTCGCTGGGAGCCATGACGGAAGGCTCGACGAACCGTCCACTGCGAAGCTCCTTGACGAGGTACAGGGAACGTCCGCCTCCACCAGATATGTTACGTAGGAAGACGCAGACGAAAAACTATATACAAGTATATTTACAAGGAAATGCGCCGCACTTGGCCAAGAGGCAATAGCCCGCACTAGCCTATCATCTTCGTCGTCGTCTTCACACTGCTCGCCTCTTCGTCAAGGCAAATACTGTTCCGTAGCAATATTTCTTGCCAAGTTGGAATGGTCCTCGTCTTCAGACGTGCACTCATCGTCGAATCCATGCTCGCGATGGCGGCGTCGGCGCGCTTCGAATGACGCGGCCGGCTTGCTGGCTATACGACGAGGGTGTCATGACGTCACGCCATCCAACTCCCGCGGGTCGGGCGGCGATGCGCGCGCTCACAAAAACGCCAAAAATAAAGCCATCGGCTCAAAAATGAGCTAAGTGACTACTTCTTTTCGGTGTAATCACATACTGAGAATTCATTTTCAGCATTTCCGTAAAAATTTCTGTTTTTGTGTCCGTATCCCTTTAAGGCAACCGACAAGATTGGTCTCATGGACTCGGAAAATTTACTCGAGAGGCGTTGGAAGCAGCTCATTAGGCGTTAGTTTCTTTCAGTGTTATTCTTACAGTCTTACGTTCCTATATATGTTCTTATGCATTCCTGCATGTAGTGACCCTCAGGAGAAAGTTAGGGGCATTTCTAAATAAAAAAAAAGCGATACACCCACAATATTACACTCGACATGCACCAAAGGTTGTGTGAATTGCAAAAAAAAAAAGAAATGACGTTTTCTCTTCACAAATATTCTCAGAGTGATGGCGTCTCTGCATACACTTCAAGGCCACAGCAAGCACTGTTGCAGCCGATGCGAACGAGGTCGTCTCCATCGCAAAGGCGTTCCAGAGAGGATGGCCATGGCCGCTGTCAAAGCCGTCTGCTCGTAGCGGAGCTGAAGGAGTGGTTCAAGGCCATTATTTTGATTTTCGTGGTACTTAAGGCGCTACAGATTTTGTGCGCCGTTTATTTGCGCCACGTTCCGAGAGTGGCTACGATCTACGTATGCCGAATAAAACTGGTGGCGATGAAAGAGATGTTTATCATTCAAGCAGTCATCCACCGTGCTGCTTTGAGCGGGATCGTCATTCTTATAATTCACCTCCCACATACGAACCTTTCGCTATCTTGGATTTCAGTGAAGGAAGGGTATTTTCGCTCCGCCGTCATTGCTGTCGTGCGATAGGTGCTGTAGCCATTGCAAGTAATCGGCTGACATTGCATATGCTTTGCATAACGTCGGAACGTAGGGTGTGTATTTGTTATCGCAGTAAACGAGCTCCAAACTGGAAGGAATCTTGAAGTGGGCAAATTTCTGTTTGCCTTTTTTGCCATTAATTAGGGAATCAGTGAAACTTTTGCACGTATTTCTGATGATATAGGTATGCTGCGACGATTGTTAACAGACGAAGAAATATGTGAATGTACTAGGCACGCACCTCACCAGCCGTTGAATTTGTGAAATAGCATGTCGCTGGTGAAACTGGAAGAAATACAGAACGAAAGAGTTAGCATAGTGATGACAATACAATACATTCAATTTGAAAAGAACGATATCTAATGTAAATTCACGAGTCTAAATAAATTTCGGACACAGGAAAAAAAATCAGTAAGGTAATTAACGCAGCCACATTTGACAACAATACATACGCCGTGCCTCAATCCTGCATGGTTATGCAGTCGTTGTCTTCACAAAAATGTGCTTTAGGCAGTCGTGCGCCTGCGTCAGATTTTTCGTAATATTCACAACGACAGAGCATTACAATACTGATGAAAGAAAGCAATCACGTAATTGTCAGACGCATTATTTTGCTTAGTTTAATTCCTCAACGATGAATCGAAAATCAAATTGGCAGGTCTTTTATAAGTCAGAATAGTTAAGTTACGTATTTAGGCCTTTTAAAACGCAATCTTACACTGACTTGTTCATAAAGAGAAGAACAGAAATTGGACAGTAACTCAAAAAGAAAATCTTGGGACTGTTTGTAGATACAGTGGACTATCGTTAAAAGACACCTCAGAGGACAAACAATTGAAGTTCTGTTGATTAGGACTTGCATTTACCGAGAGATAAAGCTTAAGGATATGCAAGGTGCTCTTTGAAAGGGGCCGATACGTTTTTGTCAACAGCAGATATTAGGTGCAGCAGAAACGAATACAAAGCTTCTTCTTAGAGATTCATAGTGAAATATTTAGCGCGCACAATCGACAAGGACACAGTGAAGGGGGACACACGAGCGCTCGTGTGTCCCCTTTCACTGTGTCCTTGTCTATTGTGAGCGCTAAATATTTCACTATGAATTCTACCAACTCACCCAACTATCAGTTCTGATGCAGTTTTTCTTAGAGAGTTTACACCTTCGCGCCACCGCTGGTAAGAGCTAGCAACACAAAACATAATTACGCAAGTAAATATTAGTCGTTTAGTCGAAAATATCCCCTTTAGTGAAGTAACCTCTCTCGAAGTCGTTGTTAACTTTTATCTTCGTCTCCAGCATCAGAGCACTATGCGGCCGTTTCTATGCCGCCATCCAAAAGGCTAAGAAAACTCACAGCTCACCGAGGTTGCCTACTAAAAGAAACCACAGCAAAGCAAGCCCACGATAGGGACACACTAAACACGGCACCAACAATAGCCGCATCCGCAAGAACGCGGGGAACTGGCAGGAAAACTCGAAAAGAAAAAACGCAAACAGTTGTGTCTGTCACGATGCCGCTGGGATTGGTTGCTGAGTTTCGCTTTCGGTAATATTCTTTCAGTTCCGTTTGCCCCAAGTTGGAATGAAAAATGGTTCCGTTTCATAACTTCATTTTCCATTGCCTTAATGCAAAACCAACTAATCACAAGGCTGCTTCGTTGGAGCAGCAATTTCGTTTAGCATTATCCCAATGCAGCCTAATGTTCTAGCTTTTTTGCGAGACTTAGTAAAACTATCACTCCTGAAGAGAAGATCAATTCATGTAAATTGGGTCGACACTGCCGCCCACTTATAATTATTTGCGGAATTGCCTAAAGAATGGCCAGAATCTCAAGTCAGTGGACGGCGTCAACAGTTACTATACTGTATTAGTGTAGATGAGCAACGAATGGGCAAAGAGATTTATTATTCTCCCTGGTAGAAGTGACTGGCTGTTCGAAATCTGATAAAACAATTTGCTAAAGAGATATTGAAAATAGGTGTGGGCACATCATGTGATGCCACAATAGTTTGTTCTCGAGTAAGAATTTACATTGATGACCTTCATTACTTACTTCCACGTTTAGTAAAGCTTTCGAAGTGTGATATCGCTTCACCAATATCCTATAAAAGGTCCCCATATTTTAACAGTATTTGTTTTCTGCGCATTCGACTTTCAAGCAAAATACTTAATATACGATACCTACGATATTTAATACACATCTTTCAGAAAAGCTCAATATGACGGCTGCGATAACGAGATGGCGACAAAGAGAACAAGCACACAGGACACATGTCAAACCTACAGCGGACAATTCCAATTGCCAAATACACTGTAAGTTGTTATATGTCGCGAATTGCCGTTTCCCTCCTGCAATTCCCGACCCTCGCGACGAAGAGCAATCGCACTAATTCACTGTGCTTTAGCTGGCGACATACTTTTTAAGACAATAGCGTGGTGGTAACCTACTCATATTGACATAAATATGCTTTTAGTCATGTAGTCCGGCTTATTTCACGCAGTTCCCGAAATAAAACGATTGTAACTAGGGTGCCGAATCGAACCCACAAAGCAAACTGTACCTGAATGGGAATTTTGGGTGGAGGTGAGTCCTAACCGATATTCTTACAATGTTCGTGCGCCTGAACAAGACCAGATCCGAAAAAAAAATATAGTTATTGAAGACTGCGAGAGACTCACACAATTGCAAAGTACTCATACAAGCACAGAAAGGCGGAAACCTTGTTTTATTCGTGTCTCCACGAGCAGGGAACCTTTATCCAACAGCTTCTTTTTCTACAGTAACAACGGTTTCAGTCCTGCTCGATAAAAGTTCAGGCGTAAAGTGCGACAACGGGTATTAAAGCAGACCGGCGATTGTTCCAAACAGCTACTTCTTTAGTCGGCGCATCCCACTTATAGACTCGTACGACTCCCTAGTTGTGTGCCTGATTGGAGAGAGACGACGAGCATGTGTTCGTAACTACGGCCGCATCGGCAGGTGCGCTTGGGCTTCTAAACTCAGCTATGCTAGTTCTGTATCTCAATCGAAACTTTGTTTCAGGTACTCCATGTAATCAGCACTTCTTTGGAATCTTCCAATTTGGGCGTTAGGTCAGACGACACAAACGCCAGTCATAATAAGAAGCAGAGCAGCTCGTGGTTGTAACTAGATAAAGCTTAAAACATCCGCCCCAGGATACAAGGAGAGCAATACAGATGGTGTTCCCGAGGAGGGACAGAAGGCAAACCAGCGAATTCAGCTGTGAGGCTTCGCGCAACCATAAACCTGCGATCGCTAATCAACGCTGTCACCCTCTCAATGCGGAGTAACCGGGTTTCTAAATGATACGCGAAATTCTTTTTGGTTTTTGTGTTATATTTCCATGCACGTTTGGCGCCTCCAAGCAGGCTACATCGCTCGTCAAGTTTTACAAATTACTCCCGGAGCACAATGTTCGTGCTTTTTTAAGGCTTTTTTTTTACCTTTAGCCAGCGCAAGACTACGTAATTCTTGCAGATGCGTAAAGAAGATCGACACAAGGTTTAAAACAAACCATCCTCGCTCATCGTTAAGAAGCATCAATGTCCTCACCTGCTTCCAATAAATAAGCAGCGAATTGAGGGAAATGTGAAATGCTGCCTTCTTTATTTGCCAACGGCTAGAAGTTTGAAGTTAAAATTTAGTGATGACAGTATCAATTCGCGATGTTTCTGACACATGAACTTATGTGGCGCGTGAACGCAGACTGCTTGACGTCACTTTGGCGACCACGTAGTTCAGATCATTCAAGCGAGTCAGGCAGTGTTGGGAATGATACACAGAGTAAGTGGAAACAATTATGCGTTGTCCACAGCCACATAGGTGTCCATAGCCTAATCTAATCACTGCGAGAAAAGCTGATGGGGACATGTCAGACTTTATAGCGAGCGTTGCTTTTCTCTTCTGAGCACAGCGCCCCTAAGACAAGCCAGACCACATGCTTCTTGGGCGTGACCTAAAATAAGGAATCCAAGAGCCTTCTTCAAGCCAGAAAGGCCATAAAAGGGTCAAGAAAACTCACAGGCATAAAATGAATGCTATCTTTAATGGAAATGGGACTTGACTGTCTGGCTGACGGCCCTGCCAAGCCTACAGCAAAGAGTTACAGTGACGTTTCACTTCGTGAACGCGGGTGACGCGCAAGCGTATGGGTGCTATAGCGCACACGAAGCTATCGGCCCTCGGTGCGCCTAGACGCCTAGACTGTCCGCATCGCAGATCGCTTTCAACGTAGGGCTCGCGCGGCCGCGCAGTACGCAGCAGGCACCGCATATAGGCCTCCTCCGCTGGAGCTTGAGGTATACTAGCGGCGCCTGGTGATGGCAAGAAACGTTGACTGGGCAGTACCAGGTTGGGTAGTAATGGCTAATGAGCCCTGGCTGGGGCGAAGCACGTTTCTAGCCTGAGTTTTGCGTCGATTCGAATTTTTTTCTGCCCTGTTGTGAGTGCCAAAAGGATCTTCGCTTGTCACACACCACGCTGCGAGCTGGCCGTAGCCTAGATATAGGAAAACGGACGCTGCCTATCCTTTGGGACGTAATGCTCGAAGCCGAAGGAATTGGTGACGCCGATTCGACCGAGAGACCTAGCTCAGTCTTCAAAAAGCGTCACTGTCGTTACTGCTTCGTCGTGGGCTGTCACGAGCAAGAAGACCTCAATCCCAAAATTAGATTCTACCGTTTTCCTTGAAGGCTTCACACAGCGGAGCGTTGGGCGCGCTGGATAACTTCACAACCCCACTATGAGCAGCACAGGTTTGAGAGTTAAATGTGCTCATCCTTGATCTCAAGACAAGACATTGAGGCAGCGCAGCAAGGCAGTATTGATTACAGCGCATCGATGTTCGACCGCTGTAATTACAAGCTACATCAAGCGAGCAGTGCATGAGTTCGCGCTTCAGCGCGATTCGCACATACGTTACTGCGAGCTATAGTGCACTGACGACGGTGAATGAGCGACCGTATAAATAAGGGCGAAATTTCATAACAGTCCACACAACGGCGAGGCATTCTTGCTCCGTAGTTGAATAGTTTTCTTCTGAGCGCGAAAGAGTTCTGCTGGCGTAGGCTATCACTTTGTCGGAGCCGTCTTTCGATTGCACCATCGTGGCACCCAGACCTACATTGCTCGCGTCAGTATGAAGTGCTGTCGGGGTGTCCTGGTTAAAGTGTGCCAGAACTGGGGCTATTTGCAGACGCTGACGTAATTCGTTAAATGCCATTTGCTCGCGTTCGCCCCAAACAAAGGGAACATCTTCTCGTGTTAGTCGCGTCAACGGTGAGGCAATACGTGAAAAGTCCGCAATAAACCGGCGATAATAGGCGCACAGGCCCAAGAAGCGTCTGACTGCCATCCTGTTAGATGGTGTGGCAAATTTTGTAACCGCGTCTATTTTGTCTGGGTCAGGCCTGACACCTTCACTACTGACGACGTGGCCTAGGAATTGGAGTTCGTTAAAGCCAAAATGACATCTTTCAGGCTTTAACGTGAGGCCTGCAGAACGTACAGCTTGGAGAACAGCCTGTAGCCGGGTTAGATGCTCTTCAAATGTAGCCGAAAAAACGATCACATAGTCGAGGTATACCAAGCAAGTTTGCCACTTTAGACCTGAAAGTACGGTGTCCATTAGACGCTGAAAAGTGGCTGGCGCTGTACACAAACCGAAAGGTAGCACCTTAAATTCGTAGAGACCGTCGGGCGTCAAGAAGGCAGTTTTATCCCGATCTCGCTCATCGACTTTGCCAATACCCGCTGCGTAGGTCCATGGAGGAAAAATAGCGTGCGTGGCGCAACCTGTCGAGTGAATCGTCGATAAGTGGTAACGGATAGACCTCTTTCTTTGTTACCTGATTTAACTTGCGGTAGTCAATACAGAAACGTAAACTGCCGGCTTTTTGCTTGACCAGCACCACAGGGGACGCCCAAGGACTCTTCGAACGCTGTATCACATCATACTCGAGCATTTTCTTCACGTGCTTTTGTATTTCCTCGCTTTCCTTCGGGGCCACATGGTAGGGGTTCTGTCGAATCGGTCTTGTGGAATCGTCCGTAATTATCCGATGTTCGGTCAGTGGTGTTTGCTTGACCTTAGACGTACACGAAAAGCAATCCTCAAACTGCTGTATTAGTTCCAGTAGGCGCTGCCTCTCAGCGGGCAACAGGGCCGAGCAAACGTCGACGGACAATGTTGTCGGGGCCGGAATGGTCTTGTCACTCGTTCCTTGGTCGTGCACAGCGAAGCAGTCCTTTACTTGTACTATGTCATCACAGAACGCAACTGCAATGCCTTTCGGGACGTGCCGGCGTTCGTTGCTGAAGTTCGTAAGGAGCACTGCTGCATGCCCACGATTTAAAGCCAGAATGCCCCGTGCAATCGGAACGCCTTGTTTGAGCAATAATACGTTGATTTGTTCTGCTATCACATCACCGTGGTAAGGCCTCTCGGTAGAAACAGACACAAGGCAGCAGGTTCGCGGCGGCATCGTCACGTCCTCGGCTAGCCGCAAACGCCCGTGCTGTCTATCATAGTTGCAGTCTACATCTGGGTTCGCTGAAAATGTGACCAAACCCTCCGGGATGTTTATAATAGCTCCATAATCCCTCAGAAAATCCATCCCCAAGATTAGTTCTTTGCAGAACTCGGGGAGAATAACGAACGTGGCAACAAACCTGGAATCACCGATGCGGAGTCTGGCGGCACATTTACCCGTTGGCGTCATTACCTGACCCCCGGCACTTCTTCTGTGGGGACCTGTCCATGGTGTTTTCACCTTTTTAAGACAGTCAACCAGCTCTTGACGCATAATCGAGAAATCAGACCACTGTCCACAAGGGCTGTTACGGGATGTCCGTCAACAAAAAAGGCTGAGGTCGGCGCGAAGACATTCGTCGGCATTACTCGTCGTCGGCATGTCGTCTTGTTGCGGCGGTTGGGGGGTCTTTTCGGCGTCTCGACAGTTGGCAACCTTCCCCCCGGAGGTCGCGGCCGTTAGTTTTCCCGGTGAGGACTGGGGGAATGGCCTCTGACGACGTCAGCAAAACTGGGACGGTTGGTGACATCAGCAACTTGGATGACATAATAAAATCAGTGGATTATATCAATACTGACCTGTACAATACCCAGACCAGCCAGGCTACTTTCATTCGAAGTAGTGATGAACAGGATACAGAGGCTCCTATAACTAGTGATGAAGTTAGAAGGGCCTTGCAAGACATGATCCGGGGAAAAGCTGCTGGTGAAGATCGAATAACAGTCAATTTAATTAAAGACGGAGGAGGCCCATTACACGCAATGCCTCATGACTTAAAATGTACCACAGAGCTGGAAAAAGGCCAACCTCATAGTAATCCATAAGAAGAGAGATGTTAAGAATTGAAGAAATGAAGAAACCAAGAGAACAGACTGGTTTCAGGAAGGGATATTCGACGATGGATCATATCCATCTCATCAATCAGATAATCGAGGAATCTGCGGAGTACAATCAACCTCTCTACATGGCTTTCATTGATTATGAAAATGTATTTGATTCAGTAGAGATACCAGCAGTTATAGAGGCATTGCGTAATGAAGGAGTTCAGGAGTCATACGTGAATATCTTGGGAAAAATCTACAAAGATTCCACAGCTACATTAGTTCACAAGAAAACGTGGAATGTTGCCTATCAAGAAAGGGGTCAGACAAGGAGACACAATCTCTCCAATGCTATTCACTGCATGCTTAGAAGAAGTATTCAAGCTCTTAGACTGGGAAGGCTTAGGAGTGAGGATCAACGGCGAATATCTCAGCAACCTTCGGTTTGCAGATGACATTGTCCTATTCAGCAACAATGGAGACGAATTACAACAAATGATTGAGGACCTTAATCGAGAAAGTGTAAGAATTGGGTTGAAGATGAATATGCAGAAGACAAAGATAATGTTCAATAGCCTGGCAAGGGAACAAGAATTCAGGATCGCCAGTCAGCCTCTAGAGTCTGTAAAGGAGTACGTTTATCTAGGTCAATTACTCACAGGGGACCCTGATCACGAGAAAGAAATTTACAGAAGAATAAAATTGGGTTGGAGTCCATACGGCAGGCATTACCAAATCCTGACTGGGAGCTTACCACTGTCGTTGAAAAGCAAAGTGTACAATCATTGCATTCTACCTGTGCTAACATATGGGGCAGAAACTTGGAGGTTAACAAAGAAGCTCGAGAACAAGTTAAGGACCGCGCAAAGAGCCATGGAACGAAAAATCTTAGGACTAACGTTAAGAGACAGGAAGAGAGTGGTGTGCATCAGAGAACAAACGGGGATAGCCGATATTCTAGTTGACATTAAGCGGAAGAAATGGAGCTGGGCTGGCCATGTAATGCGTAGGATGGATAACCGGTGGACCATTAGGGTTACAGAATGGATACCAAGAGAAGGGAAGCGCAGTCGAGGTCGGCAGAAAACCAGATGGGATGATGAAGTTAGGAGATTTGCAGCAGCAAGTTGGAATACGCTGGCGCAAGAAAGGGGTAATTGGAGATCGCAGGGAGGGGCCTTCGTCCTGCAGTGTACATAAAATATAGGCTGATGATCATGATGAAATACTTAATGGAGCCAGACGATTTACCAGCGTTAAAAAAAATAAAATACAAATTTTGTAATGAACCGAATGCGCTCTGTGGTACGCGTGTGGTTTAACGTACAATTCATAATTGAAGCTCTAAGACATGTTGTCATGGGCCTTTGAACGCTATCGTCAATTATCAAGATTACAAGAATTACAATACAAAGTCAATTACAAAGTCAATTAAAATAAGCCATAAAGAGTATGCTGCCATCTGAAGACTAGCAAATGAAGTATGAGGGCAGTCTTGCGATACGGTAAAAATATTCACGTGAATGGCACGTGTATGCAACATCGATGAAGCATCGAAACTACGTGCGTATCCGTGTTTCACACTGACAATTACTTGTCATTACTAATTACTAAAAATTACTAATTATTTCAATAATTCTCCCGTGTAGTCCTGTGAATCATGTTTGTTACTGTGGCTTTGATATCGGATAAAGCAGCATGGCAATACACTCAAAAAATTTGAATGGCTTTTCAGAGATCAAAATAAGTTGTGAGGTTTTCTCAAGGAATGTTCTTACTTCCATAATAATCGTATTCTTTATCCACAGAAGGCTCCGATGTTCCATTTGAATCTGTAAATAAAGTTGAAAGAAAGAATGACATTTTAACAACTTTGTCATCCATAATGCCTGCGCTTTAACTGTGCTGTGCAGAAATAGGCGGATGCATTACTTTCTCCGAAACGTCAGTGCTCGCTAAAAAACCTGGTGGCCCTCATGGCCATGGGATTTAGTGCTCAACAGTGACACGCAGTTGGATGGAGAATAGACACATACTTCAAATCAGCGTGGAAAATGACTGCAACACTACAGGAAAGACACACGATGAACGCAGCAGCACGAGCACAAGACTCTTCCTTTGTCCTTCTTTTCATGTGGCCGTTGCTTTCCATGCAGAGTTCAAGTATGCATTCATTGCATCTAGCCTAGCTTTCTGCCCTACGCGAAAGATTCACGCAGCTGTCATGTGCGGCAAGTAGTGCGCGCGGTATCACAACGTATCAGGTAATTTTTCAGTAACCAAGCTGGCTTGAACACGAAATGTAATTCTTCTGACGATGTTCAAGAACGTTTTTGCGAATATAACTTTTAATGACTGGATGAGCAGTGGATATCCGTAAAACGCAGTGATCCAAACATCTACTCTCTTCCTATTTGGGTTGGTACCACGGCAGGTATCTGGGGAACAGTTCAGATTTCCCTACCAGGCGGCGCCACTCAGTCATCGCTGATAGAGTTACGGTATACGATACCAAAGGTAGCCGAATTGTGCGGTAAAGATGATGTTGTGCGGTAAAGCCACCTCTCGATCGCGCAGGAGCTGTCATCGTTCAATGTAGTCTTCCCGTCAATCTTATTTCTCGCGTTCATTGCTGCATTTAAATTGCTTTAAATTAAAATAAATTGCTGCGTTTAAATTTAAAGATATGCACGCGAAAAGCAAGGTATAAGTGTGCCTATCCTGTGGTAAAAAGCATGCAGCGCAGGGGTGCCTGCCTTTGTTTCTTTTTAGTTCTGAAAGCTTATGTGCCAAAACCACGATCCAATTATGAGCTACATTTGGGCGCTTGTTGGAATAATCAGTGAATACGGTGTTGCATTCAGCGTGATGTTCCCGCTTTCGCATTGATCAGGCATTCACTTCAACATAGACTTCGAGGAGGTGCAAAGAACAATGTGCTAATCGGCATTTAAATAAATTCCAGCAAAACAACGTATTCTACGCCAAAGTGCACAATTCACGTAGAGCTCGGTTGTAAAACTAGAGCTTAATTCAAGTACTTCCTTTCGCGATTACTAGCTGCAAAAGGTGGTAGCTCTTAGGAGAATTTGGAATAGAGCGCGGTATACTTTACCTGCACGCATTCCTCAGCAACGCAGTTTTCAGATGCAAAAACCCATGTTATCCGGTTATTTGCGTCTGCTTTGCACCAAAAGCACATCGTGTTGCCTAACATAGTGGAACAGGCAGGATTATTATCTTGAGCATCGGGGGTTCTCGATAAAACACCAAAGCTCTTTTCCGAAAATCACCGTACACAATTGTTCTTGCATTGGGACTCCAACAGCATGCAGGTGCTGCCGTGTGCAAAAATTTCAAAACTATTCTGCTCATCTTATATTCCACACAGCACGCGGGTAATGCAAAACAACTTTATTTATTCCACCACAACAGCAGAATACGACCGCACTGCGCATCAACAGTGGCCTTGGTATCCTAGTTATGAAAATGGTTCCAATCCTACTGCACAGTTTTAACATGTACGGGTAGGCGCAAATAAGGGTGTACTTCCCCCCACGCGCTCCTCGGAACAGCAAAAGCTAGCTGTTGCAGACACAAATTAGTAGGCTGCGAACGGTGTTGTGTACGTAAAAGAAAAGTGTAATAATGATGCTTTATTCAACTCATGAGGGCTGTCACACACAGAATCACTAATACCGTGTGGCCTGTAATACCGCTTGGTTTGCGAACAAGGTAGAGGTAAATGCGAAAATAAGCGCAAGGCGGCCACTGGGAGACTCTTGTGTTACACGTTTTTTGCCTCTAGATTTACGAAATTTACACCAATTACCTTCTTAATTAATTACATTACGGTGCATACTGGAATCTGTTAATTGTGACCGGTGTGCTTGCAAGACGTATCTACTTGAAATGAATCTCCAGTGTGGCATGAGTTTCGCGATACTGCTTCCCAATGAGTGGGATGAAATACAGCCGCGTTCCAGTTACTTTTGTGCATAAATGCTTAGAAGCGTGTTTTCTTTTTTTAAAGGTGAGTGGAACAAGTGCCGTTGTGGAAATTCATTCCAAGTGGATACACTCTGCAATCTTACCGGCTATAATTCGTAAATCACAATACGTACCGTAACGTGAATATTTAAGAAGTCAGTGTATTTTTAAAACTAGTTTAACATTGTTTCCATTTCTCGTGCAAGTAATGTCCACCTCTCTGAATAATCCTGCTCAGGCACTAGAATGATTGTATTTGCGACAGGTGATTTTTAAAAATTCTGTAAAATCTAAAAATTATCACCGCCTGTGATAGTGCCATGATCATATATATTTTAGCCGCTCTACCACTGCGCTACGTGGAATGTATCCTCTTTACTGCTAGTCATGCTGACAATCACGAAAGAATTAAGAATAATTCTTGCAACAAGTTTGCCCTCGCGTCTTATTGAAGCGTTGGAAATGTTTCAACGGCGAAATTGCACGTCAGCCTCGCATAGGCTCAGGAAGCATTTAGGAATGCAAAATAAGATCTGCTAGAAGTAGAATATGTAAAGAGTGCCTAGCGGGTATCCGTACTAATAACCCTTCCAAAAGCGTGCGCAAACAAGCAACAGTATGTGAAGGGCGCTCAACATTTTTGCTGCTAGTTTATGAACACAAGTAGTAAAAAAAAGGTCACAGTTCACCCTAAGGGCGAAGCAATGAATGCGATAGCAACACAGCAATGTCATACGAAGTAAGGTGAGCGGCTTTGGTAGCAACAACACGCAGAACTGTTGTCGATGCCATCGGCGTTTTGCCCCCGTTAGCTCAAAATGCGTGCGGCGTAGGTGACTGTTGCCGGAGCCTCTGATATAAATAGGCACTTGGTGCCGCAGCTAAACGTCGCCTCCCTTCCCTCCCCCTCCCCCACGGCCTCTCGCGCGTCTGAAGAAGGCGCGTTTGCTCTACATATATGGTGATTGTAAAGGAGAAAAGAGACGCCTACTTCAGCAGGCCTTAAGCGAGCACGGCGCAGAACGCGCGTTTGTTCTCCGCCGTGCGTTCACTCCCCGTGAAAGACGCGCCCCTCGTGCCCTTTCACTCACACATACAGCGTTCGGCGCGCGGCGACGATTTCATATCCAAATGACGTCATACGGAACCTCACGGCGACGACGACGGCGACGCCGACGGCAGAAATCTGCTTTTGAGTGTCCATATAATTGCTATCGCAATAAAAAAGTCGCAGTTTCACCTGAAAGGCGAAGCATCAATTGCGATAGCAAATTTGTAGAGAGCTATACGGAGTAATGATATTAGCTTTATCAGCTGTATAAACTTGGACATGCAGCAGCACCGGCAACACGCAGAACTATTGTCGAGGCCGTCGGCGTTTTGCCCGCGTTCACTCAAAATGCGTGCGGCGTTGGTGACTGTTGCCGGAGCCTCTGATATAAATAGGCACTTGGTGTCGCAGCTAAACGTCGCCTCCCTTCCCTTCCCTCCCCCTCCCCCTCTACCACGGCCTCTCGCGCGTCGGAAGAAGGCGTGTTTGCTCTACATATATGGTGATTGTAAAGGAGGAAAGAGACGCTTACTTCTGCAGCCCTTAAGCGAGCACGGCGCAGAACGCGCGTTTGTTCTCCGCCGTGCGTTCACTCCCCGTGAAAGCGCGCGCCCCTCGCGCCCTTTCACTCGCACATACAGCGTTCGGCGCGCGGCGACGATTTCATCTCCATTGACGTCATACGGAACCTCACGGCGACGGCGACGGCGACGCCGACGGCAGAAATCTGCTTTTGAGTGTCCATATAATTGCTATCGCAATAAAAAAGAAAGGACAACTTTATCTGAAAATTGATCGCTAGCTGCGTACGATCTTCTCTACAGCAGCGGATAAGTGTACTCTTGCTGATTGTACATAGCGACACAGCCAGTTCACAGGTGCGCAATTCGCACATACACAATTGGGCCGTGCAAGGAAAGGCCAAAGTTGACGTTTCGATTACAAATGTGAAATGTAACAGCCAGGACATCCGTATATAAAAAGTGGCATGCATGAAAACCCGTAAGCAAACTTTCGGCAACATTTTTCATTTATTTCCCTCCTCGGAAACTGTTCCTCGATGCCAGGTCTGTAGTTCTTATGTGCAAACGACGGGCGCACCAAACAAGTGAAGTCACTCTAAATATGATAGTGCCTGGAGCGCATAGTGTTGCAGGTACAAATGTTATTTTTTTAGGTGTGGCGACTTGCGTTGTTGTTGCGAAATTTTAAACATGCAGCATGAACCAAGCCATCGGCTCTAGAAACACTTTGTTTGTAAAACATCATCATCATCATCATCATCAGCAGCAGCAGCAGCAGCAGCAGCAGCAGCAGCAGCCTATTTTATGTCCACTGCAGGACGAAGGCCTCTCCCTGCGATCTCCAATTACCCCTGTCTTGCGCTAGCGTATTCCAACTTGCGCCTGCAAATTTCCTAACTTCATCATCCCATCTGGTTTTCTGCCGACCTCGACTGCGCTTCCCCTCTCTTGGTATCCATTCTGTAACCCTGATGGTCCACCGGTTATCCATCCTACGCATTACATGGCCTGCCCAGCTCCATTTCTTCCGCATAATGTCAACTAGAATATCGGCTATCCCCGTTTGTTCTCTGTTCCACACCGCTATCTTGCTGTCTCTTAACGTTAGTCCTGAGATTTTTCGTTCCATCGCTCTTTGTGCGGTCCTTAACTTGTTCTCGAGCTTCTTTGTTAACCTCCAAGTTTCTGCCCCATATGTTAGCACCGGTAGAATGCAATGATTGTACACTTTTCTTTTCAACGACAGTGGCAAGCTCCCAGTTAGGATTTGGCAATGCCGTCCGTATGCACTCCAACCCAATTTTATTCTTCTGTAAATTTCTTTCTCGTGATCAGGGTCCCCTGTGAGTAATTGACCTAGATAATCGTACTCCTTTACAGACTCTAGAGGCTGACTGGCGATCCTGAATTCTTGTTCCCTTGCCAGGCTATTGAACATTATCTTTGTCTTCTGCATATTAATCTTCAACCCCACTCTTACACTTTCTCGGTTAAGGTCCTCAATCATTTGCTGTCATTCGTCTCCATTGTTACTGAATAGGACAATGTCATCAGTAAATCGGAGGTTGCTGAGATATTCACCATTGATCATCACTCCTAAGGTTTCCCAGTCTAAGAGCTTGAATACTTCTTCTAGGCATGCAGTGAATAGCATTGGAGAGATTGTGTGCGCCCATTACAAGTAACTGCGTGTGCTTCCTTTTTCTTGCTGCATGGAGTCCCAAAGGCTCGGTAAACAGATGTTCTCGCATATCTCCTGCGTCACAATGAAGCAGCCAGTGCCTGATATCCAACTCCTGACTTTAAGGCAGGTAGCGCAAATAGCCGTTATTTGAGTACTGTACCCGGTGAAACGTCAGTCGAGTGCATAAAAATTAAGTTACACAAACCAACTTGAGTCAAGAAATTCTGTGAGACTCATGTAGGCAATTTGAGCACGTAAAGTGACATGCTGGTGTTTTCTCTGTATTTGAGTATGCTGCTCGAATGAAATAACCTGCGTGCGGTTTCTGGTCCTGTGCACCACTGATTACTGCTGCTGGCCCGACAAGATGACGCGCAAGGACGTTACGAGGGCAAGCCGCAGCATCAAGACAAACACGTCGGCCTGCTCGGTGCATGCCTGTTTTATTGTTCTGGAGGCCCACATTGTTCCTATAGCGCGACTTGACCTAAGATAACAGTACATCTCACCAACTCGTCTCGGCCACGCAAAAAAAAAAATTCGGATACCGCGCACTGTGGAAATCGATGTAAGCGAAGCGTTTTATGCTGTTTGCTTTAATTGAAGATAATTATTGTTTTGTTTGTCGCTTCTGGTCATGGTGCTGAATACGCTCTTCGTATTCCATGGCCGCCAGGCATGGTTGTTCTGCTTCTCGCTCTGGTAGTAGTGCTCACCACGCGGCTCGTCTCGCGTTGCCGCTACACGTCGTTGCCTTGCTTCACGTCTTCCAGCCAGCTTCCATTCGCACCCGGCACCACGTTTCGCTGAGTAGCGAATACGCTCGCGTTTCGCGCGGCGATTCTTTGAGGCCTGGGTGTCCTCGCCGCTGAGTGCACGCTTTCGAGCTCTGTTGCTGGGGCGTTTCTACTTGCTCCTACTGCGTACGTGCGAGCACGCTGCTGAGACGTCAGCTCCAAGCGTTCTGTTCAGGCTATAGACGAGTGCAATGTTTACACTATCACAGCTCAGCTCGCCACCTCCATAGGTCGCAGAGGAAAGCAAGCACTGCACGCGACACACGCACAAACTGTGAAGCGCTGCCACGGCGGCAGCGGACGGGATGGATGGATGGATGGATGCCATGAGTGTCCCCTTTGGAACCGGGTGGTGTTTGCGCCACCAAGCTTTGTTTATTATATTGACTAGTGTCCTACCTGTCATAAAAAAACATGAAGTATTCCCAATACCACACTTCCTGAAGCCCTATTGCTCACTTTGTTTTTGCACGCCTCCGTTGTCTGTCGTTTCCCTACTTTTCTTCCACGAATCTTCCAATTGCCTCTTACTAATCTCTGTTGCGGACATGTTTACTTTCCCCCTGCTCTCGTTGAACCCAAGGGTGTCAAGGAGTCCAGAGGTGCCTCAATCGACCACCGTCACATTCTAATAAAACATGCTCCATCGTTTCCCCAGCTTTACCGCACCAGGCACATGCTTCTTATTCCTTATTGTACCTTGTTGTTTAAGTACGCGTTCTAAGGCGTCTTGATCTCGCTTCGAAAAGTAATAAAGCTTCCTATTGACTTTTCGTAAATTGTTTCTTTTCTGATTTCGTTTTTTTCCTCTTAAGTGGTTACTCATAGAATGAATGAAACACTTTATTCAAAAGGAAATTGGGAATGGGCCATCGAGTCTTATGGGTGGGGCCCTTCGTCCAGGACTCCACTGACCTCCACCGCCCGCCGGACATGATCCAGAAGTGCTAGTTGCACTCCCAGGTCCGAACTGGCAATCAGAACTTCCCACTGCTCCATAGTAAAAATTGTATGATTGCCGAAACTAGAGTTCAGGTCTGTGGCTTCCACGTGCATCCCCGCGAAACGTGGTAGAGTGTCGGCCTACCTCCGCACCACGGACATTTAGCCGGGTAAAGCGCTGGATGTACAGTGCGTAATTTTGACAGATTTGGATATACGTCCGTCTGTATCCTTCTTAGGTCAGTTAGGACTTGTATAGAAGGTTCCTTTCCAGTGCCGCCGCCCATGAGATTATCTCAGCCTCTCTGACTTTGTGCTGGACATGCTTTGTTTCCATGTTACTTAGTATACCGGTCGCCTACTTGCTGATAAGCTTGCTAGTTTTTTTTCTTCCACTGCGAATCAATGCTATTCCTGTACAAATATCTGAAGACTGTCCCAGCTCATCTTCCATATTCCTCAGTCGTTCTTCATAATCAATTGTACTCTAAGGGTTGTGCGAAGGAGAGCGCTATCTGGTGATGTTGCAAGAAACCCAGCGGCGCGCGCGAGTCAGTTCATAGCAGCAGCATCACCCGAAAAGTCGGGAGAAGATGCGAAGAATGCTTCGCTTTAAAAAGAGCCAAAAGAAGGGTGCTTTCATTGGGACCCTCTAATTGTCCTCACCGCTGAGCCGACGCAACGAGCGCTTCGCACAAGAAATATTATATCACAGTGGACTAGCCCTGCTCCCTTCTTCGAGCGCACAGGCGGCTCTCATCAGTGGTTCACTGACACGTCTCTTAGCCTTCCCTGCACTGGACAGACTCGGGTCGCAACAAGCAGACACAATAGCATACCTAATCAGGACTAATGAAACTTGATATAAGGGAGCGCAGATAGCTCTCGTCGAAAGGTCTAAAACGTTCGCCAATGAGGTTGAATGCTTGGTTACGCCATATTTGTGCAAGAATAAGCCTACTGATTTATTTCGCAAGCCTGTCGGCGCCGGTGTGCCGCGCAGAAATACTTTGCGTGCCTAGTTCAGACTTGCACTAATTCCTATGAGGCAACTATTCAGGGCGTGCTTTCGCTTTCTAGCAAGGTTGTCGAGAAGATGCTGGAAGCGGAGTAGGTCGCGCACATCCTCAAATGATTCGTGGATGGCGTGTTTACTCTCCTCGTATTCAAGAATTCTTCGACAGTGCAGCACATCATTGCTGAATGCCACCGCTTCTAAGAAGCCAGAAGCCGTCGCATTGCTCCCCACTTTTCTCGCCTTCCTAACACGGCTGCAACATCTACCAGCGATGACCTCCTTCTCCTACCCGTACCAGCTGCAGCCGACAGTATTGTGTGCATCTTCCGCCGCGAGACTGAAGCTGCCTCTCCAGTTCCGGCCCAGGTTCATACCCCAGGTGATTCCCACGCTGTCATTTGACATGATCCGTCCCGCCGTTCTTGACACGTCGTCAGAATACACACCTGACACGATCTTCAGAGCTGCAGAGGCATGCCATATTGCCCACCTGCGCCTTATCGTTTGGCAGGAAAATCAACGACGCGCCTATTATGCCCGCCACCGCGATTCCCACTTCAACCCTGGTGATGCGGTCCTTCTTCGTGCACCGTCACTGCGAGTTGATCTTTGTGAAAAGTTGATTTGGCCTTACTATGGCCCGTAGCGTTTCTTGGTGCCAAGCGTCCGACGTCACATTTTAAATCACGCCTCTCGATTTCAGCATGTTTCGACCTTCCACCGATGTCGTCCACGTCACCCACCTCAAGCGACACCACTCGAACGATGTAGCAAGCACCGGGACGGCGCCTTCGCCACCGAGGGAAATGTTACCAAGTACTGCCAGAGACGAAGCTGAGGACGGCACAGAAGACGATGACGGTCGCTGATGTCATGCGTCCTGTCTTGCATCTTGTATGCCAGTGAACACATCATAAATAGCCTGTAAACATATTTCAAAGCTATCTTCTCCCCGTGACAATGCAAAAATTTTAGGCAGAACTATATGCGTGCTCTTATTTTACAACATTTTAAAGATTATAGCAACTTTACTTATTTTCACGGTGCAAAAAAATTCGAAAAAGTTATGTGATAGATGCGATTCGTCTGCTTGTATCGTTAACAATGTTTACGGTCTAATTTTGAGTGGAGACTTGTAGTTTTAATATAGAACAGTAAAAGGGCCCTGAAGCACTTGAAAAAATGTTTGTAAACATGGGAGCCAAATATTATTGTACTGCATGCAGCAGGGAATTAAAATTCAAGGGGCGCTTAGTTATCCATACGTGGATGAATGCACAAGCATTGCGACCACCGCGCGATGCCTATTCTTTTTCAGTCATTGAGTAACTACGGGCGCTATAACGTAAAATGATTACAATTACAAACTGTTTTGATTCCAAATCCACGATCGCCGCTCGCTGATTGGCTCATATTTCTGAGGCCGCGCCCACCTGGCCGGTGCGTCAAGCGACGTCACGAAACCGCAAAAACTGACACGTCATAGTGACGTTTACGCACTACTTATGCTAAATTATGCCGATCAAAACAGGAAACATCGCGGAATCACCGGCGAGTGACCCTTTCCGTTTGGAATCAAAAATGGCGGCGTTCTTGCTGGTGCTGGCGGCGGCGGCTCGTCAGCTCGGGTACGGTGTCTAGAAGGGGGAGATGAGAGCAACGGCGGCGGCGGAGTGTTGCAAGCAATCATGACAGCAGCGGCGGCGCTGCAGTCGACAGCAAGATCGCTCCCTGGGCGCGGAAGCACGGCGGTTGGTGCCGTGGGTTTCGATGCGGGCGTTTCTGTTCGCAATTAGCGGTCGCGTATTAGACATAACTAGCGTTAAGCTAATGCATATCGTGCCTTGTTAGTAGAGGAGACAATAAATGAATAGCAGCTATCCTCTGATGAGCGGTTAAGTGTTAAAATGCATTAGATTCGGGCACGTCACGGCCGGCACAAATATTTTTCGCTCGTCTCGGTCGCACGCGTTCTACGTGCTTTCCCGAATCGTCGGGAGTGAAAAAAAAAAATGATTTCAGCTAATGCGAAGAAGATTATGCTAGTGGTGCGGGTAAAAAAAGCTGCACCGATTTCTAGGCTCGCAGTGAAGGTCATATTACTGCGACGCACTGCATCCTGCTCGTCAATGGTTAATACCAATATATGATGCTTTAGAAATCATTCCACATAGGAGTTAAGTAAACAACCTTAATTTACTCGCTAATGCGATGAACTAAAACGGTGGGGACCATGAAGAATACCCAAAAGGATGACAGACAGCACTTTATTATATGATCCAATATACAGGGCCGGCGTCCCATCTATGATGCAACAAGATTTTAAAATATGCAAATGCCCCGTAGCTGTATAGAACCAAGGCAATGATGTTTGCCGTCGCTTGTAGGTACACAGCTTATTTGTGCATTACCCCTAATTACATAATTAGTCTTCATTAATAATCAACTTCTCAAATATTATAATTAGATGAAAAGTGTCAATGTGAAAATTGTAGAGCAACTTGAAAAACTACCGTTACAGCTTTCTGTAGCTCAATACGTTTTACATAAAAGTGTTTTTCCAAGCGTGAAAGAAGCCCGCGAACACACGCAAAATTGCCGCGCGACTCCATGGCCGCTCGAGGCACTTTGCGTGTATTCGCTGGCTTCTTTCACGCTCGGAAAAACACTTTTATGTAGCACGTATTGACCAAAAGAAAGTTGTATCGGTAGATGTATCGGAAAATTGTAGTAGTTTTACAATTTTCACTTTGACCCTTTTCATCTAATTGTAACATTCGAGAAGTTGATTAATTAAGACTAATTATGCACATGTAATTAAGCGGAATACAAAAAATAATCGGAGTTTCTACAAGCGACGGCAAACAACATTGCTTTGGTTATGTCTAGCTACGGGGCATTAGGGTATTTTTAAATCTTGTTGCATGATAGTTGGGACACCAGCTGGGCCTGTAGATGATTCGTTCGATTGTGCAGCTCGCATATCTTCCAAGTCCTGTTTAAGGCCTTATATGCATGGGGCCCGAGCCGCTGCCACGCTTTAAGTGCCTCATCGTCATCAGGCACCGAGAAAACGGATTTTTTTTTCTTCTGCTTTTCTAGCAGAAACAGCCTGTTGTGCAGCCCGGCGCAAAACAGTGCCTCTGTCGTTTCATGCGACTTACCATGGCTTCTTACGTCGGCATGGCAACGTCTAAAACTATTGTCACCACAAGGCGGCACAACTGCACAGCGTGAATGCAAACAGTAACCGAACAGAACCATGCAAACCGAGCGCACTCGCTAACTCCGGCAGCAGCCAAACTACAGCGGAGGCATCTTAGTGTCGACGCGCGCGCCACCACTCGGCATCATGAATCACTGCAACACGCGCCGCGCTCTCCGACGGCTGCGTTGCTCCCACCTCCCACTTCTAGCCACCGTAGCTCGGGCGGAGGCGCGGAAGGAGGGAGGCCGAGGACGCGTTTGACATGCCAGACGACGTGTTTCGGCAGCACTTTCGTCTGAGGAAGGAAACTGTGCGGTGGCTGTGCGACGAAGTGGCGGAGGAGCTCGGAGGCGTGCGATCAACAGCGCTGTCGGTGGAGCGACAAGTGTTGTGCGCGTTGCGTTTTTTCGCGACGGGCAGCTTTCAGGGGTCCGTTGGGAGCGAGGAGACGACTGGCGTGACGCAGCCTGCGGTCAGCAAGTGCGTGCGACGCGTGGCGGAGGCAATCGTCCACGCCGGGACTCGCAACAAGTGGGTCCACTACCCGAGGACGTCGGAGGAAACGGCGGCCGTGAAAGAAGGGTTCCTTCGACGCGGCGGCATTCCCGGCGTCATCGGCTGCGTGGACGGCAGCCGTATTGCCATCATCGCACCGAAGGGCAACAACAAGGCGGCATACATGTGCCGCAAAGGCTTCTATGCCCTTAACAGCATGTTCGTAAGTATCGTCATGTTTGTCTAATTTGCCTTTCATAGCAACGCGTGGCTGATGCTGTGCACGCTTTCGTCAGATTTGCGACGCAGGCATGCGGATCCTGGCCGTCGACGCTCTGCGACCGGGGTCGGATCACGACGCACACGTCTGGAGAACGACGTGGTTGCGTCGTCGTTTCCAGGAGGGACACATTGCCAAGGCCGGCGAGCACCTCCTCGGTGAGCAGAGGGAAAAAATCATACAGTTGCCTAGCAGCACACAATAATGTGTACTCCCGCCGTAAGAGTATATGTTGGAAGCCCTAACCGTTTATATTATAGTAGCGTGTTAAGTATAGGTTACATAGGCGGGCTGGTAATTTCTTTAATGAGTATCTGCTTGCAGCAAAATGACATTTAACTGCTGTATTGCAAGCTAATGTAAATTAGTGTACATTACGAAACAAAGAACGTTTGTCTTGCCCCATTATTTTTTACACTGGCATTAATTCGAGAATACAGACAACTCGGCCAAACGGCGACCTTGCTGGATGCTAATAACATGAAGTTTACTATTTACCACCAGCTATTGTTATCTCTGCTGATCACAGCAGCATCAAGTGCTCAGCCTGTACATTATTTTATTACAGCATCTGTGTAGTAGGTGTTTGTAACATGACTCATGCTTCACTAGCTCAACCATGCGCATTTGAATTGATGCAATTTTTATGCTCGTGCAGGTGACAGCGGCTACCCCCTGGAACCATGGCTCCTGACTCCGGTCCCAGGCCATCCTCCCGCTCACACTGCAGAAGGCAGGTACAACACTGCACACGCTTCCATGCGGTCCGTAGTGGAACGCTGCATTGGACTTCTGAAGAGCCGCTTCCGCTGCCTTCAGAGGTACCGTGCCCTCCACTATGAACCAGACCGCGCAGCCAACATCGTTGCAGCGTGTGCAGTGTTGCACAATTTGTGTCTTGATGAAGGTGACAGTGCGTTTGATGAGGTTGATGATGATGAGAGCAGCAACAGCAGCAGTGACGATGCAAACGGTGGCCCCCTCCCACTTGTAGTTCCCTGAGCGAGGGCAGCACGCATAATGTACCTGAAAGGATGTGCTGCCCGTGACAATGTAATTACATTATTCGGAACCACACGACAGCAGCACCAGCACTGCCTGCGAAGGGTGTGAAGGCGGCTGCGTCGGCAGCAGCACCGACAGCAGCAGTAAACGTGCCTGCAGTGTCAGGCACATATGCCTAATAAAGAGAAGGAACCAACGTGAAGGCGTATTGGCATGAGTTGATAGCGTGGTGTTTTTTTATAGAATCTGCTAAATTACCACCATTGCTTTCACATAGCGTGTACCAATGAGCTGTCGCAACTGGAGATTATTGCATCATTCCACTGTGACACTACTTAGTAGCTGTGGATAGACAACGTTGTGGTCATTAGCAGAATGTCGTAGCCACTTCTCTGGGCAGCAGGAGTTTGCTAGTTGAATTGCTGCTGTTGCTGTTGCTACTGTCGTCTTGATGCATTTATCTACTGGCATCACCGCCACTGTCACCGCCGTCTGCACTGTGCATGGGAGGATATTGGACTTCGTCTCCTCGCTTCCTGCTTGGGCCGCAGCAAAGCACACTTTTCGCTCCATCATATGTACTGTTCTTGCACACCTTGCAGGCCCCACACAGCTTTGCCACACAGCCTTCGCACAGTTCCTTTTCAACAGGCCAAGTCATGCTGACACAGATCGCCTGGCATGTCAAGCACATGATGCTCCCTTGGATGTACATTCATTTCTACATAGTTGTATAACTGTACATATATTTGTAAAAAGTGATATCAAGTGCCAGTGATGTTCTTGAAACTCGTTCCTTCATGTCCCTACAGTAAACGAACAATTTCAACACATCTTCAGTGTCATGTTTTATTCGAAGTGAATAACAGTCATCATGATACAAATCAATGTACACAGGGTACGATTTCACGATGCCAAAGTGACAGTACGGTTTCCACTAAATGGGATCTAATACATTGTGAAAGGCTGCTGGCACACATTAAATCACATAAATGTCTGTCATTGATACTGTTTTTCTTTGGGCTCATCCACGATCATTTGCGTTCACCCAGCAACTTCACAGCACAAAAAGGTGTTGCAAGACTTGCCTGTTATGCATCCGTGTTTGTAGCACAAAATAGATGCTATTTGCAATAACTACTGCCACAATAGGGCCACCAGTGTGAAAGTGCAGTCCGGCGCCCTTAAGGAATGACAGACGTGAAAAAATACCGTGCACATCGATAATCTGACATATACCAAGGCCAACAAGAACAGCCTGGCAGTGAATGTAGTAAAATAATGGCTACATTGGGTGTATAAAAAATTCTCAACATCAATGGGGACTAGATTGCATTGCTATCACCGATATCGCAACCTGATATATCACAATAACTATTGCAAGTAACACGCACGTGTTGCTAAAATATGGCCACTTGTGGGTTCCATAGGGCAAATAAGATTGGAAACAACATAAATATAGTGTGAAAATCATAACAGTGGATTTCAATACCTGTTATCACAGCATTTGTGTGTGAAACACTGTTGTGGCTAAAATAAAAGTGACCACATAGTCAACGTGTTCCTTGAAAAGCAGTGAATACATAAATAGCTCATAAACAACAAAACGAAAGCACACACCTAACCAAAAAGATGAAACATTAGGCGTACAGTTCACTCACTGAGACAAGCTTGCTCAGCAAGTGGAACTAAACATAAGAAAAAACTTGCAATAAATTATGCATTATGCGAAACATTACATATTAAACAAATGTCATAATGAACAACATATAATGGTGACTCGTGCCACAAACTACGGCTGAGGCGGCTCGCGGAGGCCACGGGCGAGGGCAGCCACGAGCTGGCGCAAGGTGGCTGCGACGAGGGCAGTCGCCTCCCGCAAACCCCTCGTCTCCATCACCAACTGCTGCTGCACCAGGCGAGAGGCCCTCTGCTCCTCCACCAGTTGTTGATGATGCTCCGAAAAAAATGCACTTACTGCAGCTAGAGGAAACGAAATTAAATTGTTCGTTTCAACAGTGTTTGCAAGGGTTACACTTTCAGCACGATTACTCTAGAGGGCAGTGAGAACGTATGCATATGACGTGAGAAGTTGAAGTGCAAACTGTATACGATCTGTTATGTTATAAACATGTTCAAAGACAGAAAATGCTACCAAGCCACCTTTGTCACTAAGAAGGCAATGTCGGTGATAAGCTGAATTTACCTGCAAAATAAGAGCATGCTGTGCCGGTACATGCAACCACGGAAATGCTTCGTAATTTGCGAAGTAACAGAATGAGAAAGCATCTCACAGAGGATACATAAGTAAACAAACCAATGAACACTTCAGCCCAGTGAATACAGATGCCCTCTTAAAAAAATTGCAACCTGGGCGAGTTGTACGTACCTGTCTGTTTTGCTCAAGAAGCATCTGGTGGAAGGCGACAGCTTCCACGTTTGCAGCCTCCGCCAGCTGCCTTTGCCTCGCGCATTCCTCTGCTGCCCTGAAGGCCGCATCCTCTAGCGGCTGCTGCTGCCGAGGTGGTCTTTGGGGCTGCTGCCGAGTTGGTGGTCCTTAAAAATTAAATGGGCAAAGAGGATAACAAATTTGTTGTGCCCTTCTATGTTGAACATTCACTGGTTCATAGGTGGAAACATAGGAAACTATTCCCGGCAACAAGCTGTAGGCAATATAAACCTTACAGTTGGATAAATAAATAAAGCGACACCACAGCACTACAATATGCTGCACCAATATTAATTTCTACACGACAACTTGAACGCTACAGAAGCTGCATTACAAGTGGTATGATTAGTCAAACAGCATATAGTTTCGTCTTGCACAGTCGGATTATGGCAGGTACTAGCTGTGTTTCTTTGTAGGTGACTATGTGAAATAATTTTTTTTCTGTTTAAAAGTTCACAACAGGCAGTGCTTTCTTCTGAAGGCTTCGCATTTCAATTGCTGTTAAAGTGCCTTACGTGCAGTGCCGCTCGTCCCCGGCTCTGTGCCCACGGACACTTGGGGTGGGGCCGTCGGGAGAGGCACATGGGCGGCAGCGGACTCTTCCTCGTTGGAGCTTGCCTGCTGCAATAACAAAGCATAGTAGACACACTATGTGAGCATTGCACTTGATGAATATGATTTGAATACTGTTATTGTCGCTTCAGTTCTATGAACTGTTTGCCAAGTCTATTCAAATTTATTCACTCTGTACAGAATATGCTTGATACATCAACTGAATTACTCGTGACTACACATGCTTCACGGAGTAACGAACCATATAATCAATCACAGGACATTTCTGAACAGCATTGGTTTCTTATGTTATTCTAGGGGGGGCCAGATTTTCATTTCTGCAAAGTATGGATATCATGTGCTGGTATGTGTTCTTAATTGCAAGAAAACAGACATAAACACAAAGCAGTAAAACATTCATCAGCTCTGAACAGTGCAACTTCCCCAAACCGGTCCACATAGCAACACAAAACACTACGCACCTCGGCGTCATCAGCAAAAAAATCGACCGGCGCGTAGCCTGGGCCGGTGCGGCTCAAGACGTCCATCACACGGCCCTCCAGCTCGCCCAACCTGCCTCCTCCTGTTTTCCTGCAAAAACATGAACACAGTGAGCTTACGTTCTGAATTATGTTGAAAGCTGCAGGCTCACCTCTTCTCCGACCCAACTTGCGCGGCAAGTTTTTTCAAGTCGTGCACAATTCGCGCCCAATACTGGCGCCAGCGCCGGGCTGTATTTACAGCCGGCCCTAGCGCGTTGAGCGCGGCCGTCAGCTCGTTCCACAACGCTTTTTTATGCGCAGCACTCATACTTGGCGAGAGGCTTGTGGCGCCTCTCGCCAAGTACGGGTGCTGCTCCATAAACTCAAGAAGCAGAGTGGTTTGAGCTGCCGATACGCGGGGTCCTGGAGGTGCCGCCATTTTTTCGTACTTTCAATTTTCGCCGGATCGCAGCAAATTAATACAAGCAACAAGTCGTATTGTTTCACATATCATTTCACCATGCGGTTAAAAATAGCGGTTACACTTACTCAATGTTTTGTAACCTTATCACAACATAATCACTGTTTTTCTGAAACGTAATAAACTTCACAAACAAACAAAATAACAGATCATTTTCCCCGGTTAAGTCCACTTCCAACATGTAGGGGGGATTTATCACTGCGCACTTCACCCACATCCGGAGACAGACAGTTCAGATCGTTGTGAAATGAAAAAGTTTGCTTACCAGTATCTGCTGCGATGTACTGCTTTCCAACCTTCATCGATTCTTGGCTATCCTGTGCGAATAAAAGCAAATGTGAGCATCGCGCGACCACCGCAGATGTTGAGATGCGACTGTCTAGAAATTAGGCACAAGAGGTCGATGTTGTTTACTCACCTTGCGCTTCGCTTTCACGGTTTACATGATGTTCACAGCTTCCGAAATTCTTCTCGGGCGAAAGCACACCACGGAGGCCGAGACTCATCTAATCGTGCAGCGTTACGGGCAAAGGTACACTAAATGCGGGCGACGGCACTGATCAGCTGCTTCTATGTAGCCGCCATCTTACCTGTGCACAGAAAAATGGCGCGGACTGGCTCGGATGCGGAATGGACGCGTGTGTGACTACGGCTCGAAAAATGCGAATACTTGCTAATAATTGGCAATACGCGTCTACCACTTGCGCGTCAAAACATTACAAAACAGTTTTAATGTCAGCGAAAAACAATGATCTATTTATTAGGCGTTTACATCTAACATGAAGTTGCTATACGGCCCCTTTAGGAGTAAAAAACAAGCAAAGCGTGCTTCCGGCAACGATGGAGGCTGCTGATTGGCCTGTTTGAAAAACGTCGTCGTGTCCCGCCCTCATACGCATGTTCTGCGGCGTCATTTTGACGTCAGGAGTTTGGAATCAAACCAACTTGGAATCATTTTACGTTATAGCGCCCTACATGACCGAAAGGTTTTGGTGCATTGTGTAATTGCGACAGCCAACGGCGTTCGTAACAAGGTTCGCACAACGCAGGGGCGGGGGTTCCGCACCCGCCAAAGGTGGTGGGTTCGAGTAGGTTGATTAACTCCATCTTAACTGTGCCTCAATTAACTTTCGCCTTAATTAACACCAATGTTCGTAGGTTCGACCCCCACCAACGGAGGTGGTTTCGAGTGCCGTAGTGAATTCTATCGTAATAAAACCTACCTTAATTACCTACACCCTAATTAACTGTGCCTTAATTCACTCTGCTTTAATTACCCTGACTGCCAACCGAGGGCAACTGCCTCGGTTGGCTTACTTGGGCTCTCATTACTTTTTGGATCATCGTGGTCATGCCGACGCCGGATTTTCCGCTTCATGGAGCATATAATGGTTTCGCATTATTAGTGTATCAAGCTCAGTGAAGAATCTCTTGTTCTCTTCGCAGTGTCGTCATGCAGCGTTATCGCTAGCAGCAGAGCCCACAACAGCTATTTACTATTTTCGGGATGACGAGAACATTCCCAGTAACACAGTTATTGCTCATTTGAGTGAAATAAATAAAACATATATACGCGCGTACGTCTGTGAGCTTAAAAAGACCGAAGAACCATTTCGTTATTTTGCTGCAGGTCTACCGGCTACAAGTTCTCGTTGCTGTGTCTGCTGTGCGCGGGCTCCGCGATGCAAGGCGCAGCATAGATGCAGCGATTGCCACCGACTGCCGCCACGAGCCTTCTCGCTGCCGAGACGTTCAACCAATGGGCGGGGCCAGCGGAGCAAGGCGCCCTCGCGCCCCCTTGCCGTCTCCCAGGCTTTAACGTGAGGCCTGCAGAGCATACGGCTTGGAGAACAGCCTGTAGCCGGGTTAGATGCTCTTCAAATGTAGCCGAAAAAATGATCACATAGTCGAGGTATACCAATCACGTTTGCCACTTTAGACCTGAAAGTACGGTGTCCATTAGACGCTGAAAATTGGCTGGCGCTGTACACAAACCGAAAGGTAGCACCTTAAATTCGTAGAGACCGTCGGGCGTCACGAAGGCACTTTTATCCCGATCTCGCTCATCGACTTCTATTTGCCAATACCCGCTGCGTAGGTCCATGGAGGAAAAATAGCGTACGTGGCGCAACCTGTCGAGTGAATCGTCGATACGTGGTAACGGATAGACGTCTTTCTTTGTTACCTGATTTAACTTGCGGTAGTCAATACAGAAACGTAAGCTGCCGTCTTTTTGCTTGACCAGCACCACAGGGGACGCCCAAGGACTCTTCGAACGCTGTATCACATCATACTCGAGCATTTTCTTCACGTGCTTTTGTATTTCCTCGCGTTCCTTCGGGGCCACAGGGTAGGGGTTCTGTCGAATCGGTCTAGTGGAATCGTCCGTAATTATCCGATGTTCGGTCAGTGGTGTTTGCTTTGACCTTAGACGTACACGAAAAGCAATCCTCAAACGGCTGTATTAGTTCCAGTAGGCGCTGCCTCTCAGCGGGCAACAGGGCCGAGCAAACGTCGACGGACAATGTTGTCGGGGCCGGAATGGTCTTGTCACTCGTTCCTTGGTCGTGCACAGCGAAGCAGTCCTTTACTTGTACTATGTCATCACAGAACGCAACTGCAGTGCCTTTCGGGACGTGCCGGCGTTCATTGCTCAAGTTCGTAAGGAGCACTGCTGCATGCCCACGATTTAAAGCCAGAATGCCCCGTGCAATCGAAACGCCTTGTGTGAGCAATAATACGTTGAGTTGTTCTGCTATCACATCACTGTGGTAAGGCCTCTCGGTAGAAACAGACACAAGGCAGCAGGTTCGCGGCGGCATCGTCACGTCCTCGGCTAGCCGCAAACACCCATGCTGTCTATCATAGTTGCTGTCTACATCTGGGTTCGCTGAAAATGTGACCAAACCCTCCGGGATGTTTATAATAGCTCCGTAATCCCGCAGAAGATCCATCCCCAAGATGAGTTCTTTGCAGAACTCGGGGAGAATGACGAACGTGGCAACAAAGCTGGAATCACCGATCGATGCGGAGTCTGGCGGCACATTTACCCGTTGGCGTCATTACCTGACCCCCGGCACTTCTTCTGTGGGGACATGTCCATGGTGTTTTCACCTTTTTAAGACGGTCAACCAGCTCTTGACGCATAATCGAGAAATCAGACCACTGTCCACAAGGGCTGTTACGGGATGTCCGTCAACAAAAAGGCTGAGGTCGGCGCGAAGACATTCGTCGGCATTACTCGTCGTCGGCATGTCGTCTTGTTGCGGCGGTTGGGGGGTCTTTTCGGCGTCTCGACAGTTGGCAACCTTCCCCCCGGAGGTCGCGGCCGTTAGTTTTCCCGGTGAGGACTGGGGGAATGGCCTCTGACGACGTCAGCGAAAGTGGGACGGTTCGTGACATCAGCAAATTGGATGTCATAATAAAATCAGTGGATTATTTCAATACTGACCTGCACAATACCCAGACCAGCCAAGCTACTTTCATTCGAAGTAGTGATGAACAGGATACAGACGCTCCTATAACTAGTGATGAAGTTAGAAGGGCCTTGCAAGACATGATCCGGGGAAAAGCTGCTGGTGAAGATCGAATAACAGTCAATTTAATTAAAGATGGAGGAGGCCCATTACACGCAATGCCTCATGACTTAAAATGTACCAGAGAGCTGGAAAAAGGCCAACCTTATAGTAATCCATAAGAAGAGAGATGTTAAGAATTGAAGAAATGAAGAAACCAAGAGAACAGACTGGCTTCAGGAAGGGATATTCGACGATGGATCATATCCATGTCATCAATCAGATAATCGAGGAATCTGCGGAATACAATCAACCTCTCTACATGGCTTTCATTGATTATGAAAATGTATTTGATTCAGTAGAGATACCAGCAGTTATAGAGGCATTGCGTAATGAAGGAGTTCAGGAGTCATACGTGAATATCTTGGGAAATATCTACAAAGATTCCACAGCTACATTAGTTCACAAGAAAACGTGGAATGTTGCCTATCAAGAAAGGGGTCAGGCAAGGAGAAAGCATCTGTCCATTGCTATTCACTGTATGCTTAGAAGAAGTATTCAAGCACTTAGGCTGGAAAGACGTTGGACTGCGGATCAGCGGCGATTATCGTAACAACCTTCGGTTTCCAGATGAGATTGTCGTACTCAGCAACACAGGGACCGAATTACAGCAAATGATTACAGCAAATGAGTACCTTAACCGAGAAAGTGTAAGAGTGGCGCTGAATATTAACATGCAGAAGTCAAAGATATTGTTCAATAGCCTGGCAAGGGAACAAGAATTCACGATTGCCAGTGAGCCTCTGGAGTCTGCAAAGAAGTACGTTTATCTAGGTCAATTACTCACAGAAGACCCTGATGATGATAAGGAATTTACAGAAGAATAAAACTGGTTTTGGAGTGCATACGGCAGGCATTGCCAAATCCTAACTGGGAGCTTACCACTGCCGTTGAAAAGAAAAGTGTACAATCATTGCACTCTATCGGTGAAAACATATGGAGCAGGAATTTGGAGGTTAACAAATAAGCTCGAGTACGAGTTAAAGACCGCACAAAGAGCGATGGAACGACAAATGATAGGCCTAACGTTAAGAGACAGGACGAGAGCGGCGTGGATGAGAGAGCAAACGGGAATAGCCGATATTCTAGCTGACATTAAGAGAAAGAAATGGAGCTGGGCAGGCCATGTAATGCGTAGGGTAGATAACCGGTGGATCATTCATCATCATCATCATCATCATCAGCCTATATTTATGTCCACTGCAGGACGAAGGCCTCTCCCTGCGATCTCCAATTACCCCTGTCTTGCGCTAGCGTATTCCAACTTGCGCCTGCGAATTTCCTAACCTCATCATCCCACCTGACTTTCTGCCGTCCTCGACTGCGCTTCCCTTCTCTTGGTATCCATTCTGTAACCCTAATGGTCCACCGGTTATCCATCCTACGCATTACATGGCCTGCCCAGCTCCATTTCTTCCGCTTAATGTCAACTAGAATATCGTCTACCCCCGTTTGTTCTCTGATCCACACCGCTCTCTTCCTGTCTCTTAACGTTACTCCTAAGATTTTTCGTTCCATTGCTCTTTGTGCGGTCCTTAACTTGTTCTCGAGCTTCTTTGTTAACCTCCAAGTTTCTGCCCCGTATGTTAGCACCGGTAGAATGCAATGATTGTACACTTTTCTTTTCAACGACAGTGGTAAGCTCCCAGTCAGGATTTGGCAATGCCTGCCGTATGCACTCCAACCTAATTTTATTATTCTGTAAATTTCTTTCTCATGATCAGGGTCCCCTGTCAGTAATTGACCTAGATAAACATATTCCTTTACAGATTCTAGAGGCTGACGGGCGATCCTGAATTCTTGTTCCCTTGCCAGGCTATTGAACATTATCTTTGTCTTCTGCATATTCATCTTCAACCCAATTCTCGCACTTTCTCGATGAAGGTCCTCAATCATTTGTTGTAATTCCTCTCCATTGTTGCTCAATAGGACAATGTCATCTGCAAACCGAAGGTTGCTGAGATATTCGCCATAGATCCTCACTCCTAATCCTTCCCAGTCTAAGAGCTTGAATACTTCTTCTAAGCATGCAGTGAATAGCATTGGAGAGATTGTGTCTCCTTGCCTGACCCCTTTCTTGATAGGTATCTTTCTACTTTTCTTGTGGAGAACCAAGGTAGCTGTGGAATCCTTGTAGATATTTGCCAAGATATTCACGTATGCCTCCTCCACTCCTTGATTACGCAATGCCTCTATGACTGCTGATATCTCTACTGAATCGAATGCCTTTTCATAATCTATGAAAGCCATATAGAGAGGTTGATTGTACTCCGCAGATTTCTCGATTACCTGATTGATGGCATGGATATGGTCCACCGTAGAATACCCCTTCCTGAAGCCAGCCTGTTCTCTTGGTTGACTGAAGTCAAGTGTTGTCCTGATTCTATTGGAAATTATCTTGGTGAATATTTTATACAATACTGAAAGCAAGCTAATGGGTCTGTAATTCTTCAATTCTTTAACGTCTCCCTTCTTATGGATAAGTATAATGTTGGCGTTCTTCCAGCTCTCTGGTACACTTGAAGTTGTGAGGCATTGCGTATAAAGGGCCGCAAGCTTTTCAAGCATGATATCTCCTCCATCTTTGATTAAATCTACTGTTATTCCATCTTCTCCAGGCGCTTTTCCCCTGGTCATATCTTTCAAGGCCCTTCTAACTTCATCGCTAGTTATAGAAGGAGCTTCTGTATCCGGTTCATCTCTATTTCGAATGGAAGAAGCTTGGCTGTTTTGGCTACTGTACAGGTCAGTATAGAATTCTTCTGCTGCTTTTACTATGTCATCGAAATTGCTGATGATATTACCATGCTTATCTTTCAGTGCATACATCTTGCCTTGTCCTATGCCTAGTTTTCTTCTTACTGATTTCATGCTGCGTCCATATTTTACGGCTTCCTCAATTTTTCCCACGTTATAATTTCGAATATCCCTTACTTTCTTCTTGTTGATCAGTTTTGACAGTTCAGCGAATTCTATCTGATCTCTTGAGTTGGACACTTTCATGTTTTGCCGTTTCTTTATTAGGTCCTTTGTTTCTTGGGAGAGCTTCCCTACAGGTTGCTTTGATGCCTTACCTCCCACTTCAATTGCTGCTTCTGAGATCAGCCTAGTTACGGTTTCATTCATTAGCTCTATGTTATCTTCATCTTCCTGTTCTAAAGCTGCATATTTGTTTGCGAGCACCAGCCTGAATTGGTCTGCTTTTACGCTTACTGCCTCTAGGTTGGCCTGTTTCCTCTTGACTAATTTCACTCTCTCTCTCTTCAAATTGAGAGAAATCCTAGACCTCACTAACCTATGGTCACTGCACTTAACCTTACCTAACACTTCTACATCCTGCACTATGCTTGGATCGGCAGAGAGTATGAAATCTATTTCATTCCTTGTTTCTCCATTAGGGCTTTTCCAGGTCCACTTCCTGTTGCTGCGCTTCCTGAAGAAGGTATTCATTATTCGGAGCCTATTCCTTTCCGCGAATTCTACTAACATCTCTCCTCTTGCATTCCTAGAATCGATGCCATAGTTGCCAATGGCTTGCTCACCAACCTGATTTTTCCCCACTTTTGCATTGAAGTCGCCCATGACTAAAGTATACTGAGTTTGCACCTTTCTCATTGCTAGTTCAACATCTTCATAAAACTGTTCTATTTCTTCATCATCGTGACTAGAGGTTGGGGCATAGGCTTGTACTACCTTCATTTTGTACCTCCTATTCAGCTTCATTACGACGACTATTCCTATTCCGATACCTCCTATTCTATTCCGATACCTCCTATTCAGCTTCATTACCCTTTCATTAATGCTGTAGAATTAGAGGATGCTGTGGATCATTAGAGTGACAGAATTGGTGCCAAAAGAACGGAAGAGCAGTCAAGGGCGGCAGAAAACTAGGTGGGGTGATAAGTTAGGAAATTTGCAGGAGCAAGTTGGAATCAGCGTGCTCTTGACAGGGGTAATTGGAGATCGCAGGGAGAGGCCTTCGTCCTGCAGTGGACATAAATATAGGCTGAAGAGAAAGAAGAAGATGATGATGGATATACACACAAAATAAATGGTTTCATATCGCACATTCTATGTAGAAGTTTTAATTTTGTATCGCTGCTTCTAAGCCCCTCCCACCGACAGCGATTGTAATTTTTGGCACAGACTGCGTAACGTTAAAAAATGTAGTGCCACAACTGTGTTGTCTGCATCGGAACAGTTGAAGAATGCATTGGACGTTTTGTTCGGCCCCTTCTGGCACACAAAAGCGCAGAAGGGCCGTCAACATTGAGTTGTGCTCGCTTTTGCTTCACTCGCTCGGTAAAAATGAACAGCAGACCGGCGAGATAGCCCAGGCGCACATGCAAAAACTACATGATCGATACATTGCGGCAGTTACAAATTTTCACCTCCGGCAGTTGCTTCCAGTGCTTGCATCCCAGGGTGTGCAATTGCCTTTCGTAAATACTGATGGTGTGGAGCAGAGGTAGAATACCCGGCTTCAAATCTGAAGGTCGTAAGTTCGAATCCTACTCCAGTCCACCACATTGTCAGGCATGAAGCGGTGCACCGGCAAGAAAAAAATATATCGCCGAGAGCTAGTGGGGCTGTACTAGCTCAGGTGCAACCAAACTAGGAAGGCCCACTAAACTTCATCAAAGTCACTCCCTCACCAGAACAGGAAATGGCCTCCCTGGTGCAGTATTCGGCCACTACCTCCCTCATGACTCCGACAATTAACCCATGGCCCTCAGTTCCCAGTGGCTGCGGAGCACCTGACCAAGGCGGCGGTCAGACCTGCTACGCGGCAGAGGGGGCTTAGAATCTCTGGGTCAAGACAGGCCGCCAATGGAAACTGAACCTGGCAACGTTCAACACGCGCACCCTCTCGAGTGAGGCTAGCTTAGCAGGACTATTTGAAGAATTATCAGGCATTTCCTGGGACATTATTGGCCTTAGTGAGGTTAGAAGAACTGGTGAGGCTTACACAGTGCTGACTAACGGCCACGTCCTCTGCTACAGAGGTCTTCCAGATAAGAAAGAATCCGGGGTAGGATTTCTAGTGCATAACAACAAAGCGGGCAACATTGATGAATTCTACAGCATTAATGAGAGGGTAGCAGTCGTCGTAATAAAGCTGAATAGGAGGTACAAAATGAAGGTAGTACAAGCCTATGCCCCAACTTCTAGTCACGATGATGAAGAAATAGAAGTTTTATGAAGACGTTGAATTAGCAATGAGAAAGGTGCAAACTCAGTATAATGTAGTCATAGGGGACTTCAATGCAAAACTGGGGAAAAAGCAGGTTGGTGAGCAAGCAATTGGCAACAACGGCATCGATTCTAGGAATGCAAGAGGAGAGATGTTAGTAGAATTCGCGGAAAGGAATAGGCCCCGAATAATGAATACCTTCTTCAGGAAGCGTAGCAACAGGAAGTGGACCTAGAAAAGCCCTAATGGAGAAACAAGGAATGAAATAGATCTCATACTCTCTGCCGATCCAAGCATAGTGCAGGATGTAGAAGTGTTAGGTAAGGTTAAGTGCAGTGACCATAGGTTAGTGAGGTCTAGGATTTCTCTCAATTTGAAGAGAGAGTGAAATTAGTCAAGAGGAAACAAGCCAACCTAGAGGCAGTAAGGGTAAAAGCAGACCAATTCAGGCTGGTGCTTGCAAACAAATATGCAGCTTTAGAAAAGGAAGATAAAGACAACATAGAGGTAATGAATGAAACCGTAACTAGGTTGATCTCAGAAGCAGCAATTGAAGTGGGAGGTAGGTCACCAAGTCAAGCAGTAGGTAAGCTCTCCCAAGAAACAAAGGACCTAATAAAGAAACGACAGAAGATGAAAATATCCAACTCAAGAGACCAGATAGAATTCGCTGAACTGTCTAAACTAATAAACAAGAAGAAACTGAGGGATATTCGAAATTATAACGTGGGAAAGATTGACGAAGTCGTAAAATATGGACGCAGCATTAAATCAGTAAAAGAAAGCTTCGCTTAGGACAAGGCAAATGTATGCACTGAAAGATAGGCATGGTAATATCATCCGCAATTTCGATGACATAGTAAAAGCAGCGGAAGAATTCTATACTGACCTGTACAGTGCCCAAAACAGCCAAGCTACATTCATTCAAAATAGTGATGAACGGGATACAAAGGCTCCTTCTATAACTAGCGCTGAAGTTAGAAGTGCCTTGAAAGATATGACCAGGGGAAAAGCTGCTGGAGAAGATGGAATGACAGTAGATTTAATCAAAGATGGAGGATATATCATGCTTGAAAAGCTTGCGGTCCTTTATACGCAATGCCTCACAACTTCATGTGTACCAAAGAGCTGGAAGAACGCCAACATTATACTAATTCATAAGAAGGGAGACGTTAAAGAACTGAAGAATTATAGACCCATTAGCTTGCTTTCAGAATTGTATAAAATATTCACCAAGATAATTTCCAATAGAATTAGGGCAACACATTGACTTCAGCCAACCAAGAGAACAGGCTGGCTTCAGGAAGGTATATTCTACGATGGATCATATCCATGTCATAAATCAGGTAATCGAGAAATCTACGGAGTACAATCAACCTCTCTGCATGGCTTTCATAGATTATGAAAAGGCATTTGATTCAGTAGAGATACCAGCAGTCATGGAGGCATTAGCGTAATCAAGGAGTATAGGAGGCATACGTGAATATCTTAGCAAACATCTACAAGGATTCCACAGCTACCTTGGTTCTCCACAAGAAAAGTAGAAAGTTACCTATCAAGAAAGGAGTCAGGCAAGGAGACACAATCTCTCCAATGCTATTCACTGCATGCTTAGAAGAAGTATTCAAGCTCTTAGACTGGGAAGGCTTAGCAGTGAGGATCAGCGGCGAATATCTCAGCAACCTTCGGTTTGCAAATGACATTGTCCTATTCAGCAACAATGGGGACGAATTACAGCAAATGATTGAGGACCTTAACCGAGAAAGTGTAAGAGTGGGGTTGAAGATTAATATGCAGAAGACAAAGATAATGTTCAATAGCCTGGCAAGGGAACAAGAATTCAGGATCGCCAGTCATCCTCTAGAGTCTGTAAAGGAGTACGATTATCTAGGTCAATTACTCACAGGGGACCCTGATCACGAGAAAGAAATTTACAGAAGAATAAAATTGGGTTGGAGTGCATACGGCAGGCATTGCCAAATCCTAACTGGGAGCTTACCACTGTCGTTGAAAAGAAAAGTGTACAATCATTGCATTCTACCGGTGCTAACATATGGGGCAGAAACTTGGAGGTTAACAAAGAAGCTCGAAAACAAGTTAAGGACCGCACAAAGAGCGATGGAACGAAAAATCTTAGGAGTAACGTTGAGAGACAGCAAGAGAGCGGTGTGGATCAGAGAACAAACGGGGATAGCCGATATTCTAGTTGACATTAAGCGGAAGAAATGGAGCTGGACAGGCCATGTAATGCGTAGGATGGATAACCGGTGGACCATTAGGGTTACAGAATGGATACCAAGAGAGGGGAAGCGCAGTCGAGGTCGGCAGAAAACCAGATGGTATGATGAAGTTAGGAAATTTGCAGGCGCAAGTTGGAATACGCTAGCGCAAGAAAGGGGTAATTGGAGATCGCAGGGAGGGGCCTTCGTCCTGCAGTGGACATAAAATATAGGCTGATGATGATGATGAAATACTTAATGAAGCCAGACGATTTACCAGCGTTAAAAAAAATAAAATACCAATTTTGTAATGAACCGAATGCGCTCTGTGGTACGCGTGTGGTTTAACATACAATTCATAATTGAAGCTCTAAGACGTGTTGTCATGGCATTTTGAACGCTATCGTTAATTATCAGGATTACAATAATTACAATACAAAGTCAATTACGAAGTCAATTACAATAAGCCATAAAGAGTATGCTGCCATCTGAAGACTAGCAAATGAAGTATGAGGGCAGTCTTGCGATACGGTAAAATATGCACGTGAATGGCACGTGTATGCAACTTCGATGAAGCATCGAAACTACGTGCGTATCCGTGTTTCACACTGACAATAATTTGTCATTACTAATTACTAAAAATTACTAATTATTTCAATAATTCTCCCGTGTAGTCCTGTGAATCATGTTTGTTACTGTGGCTTTGATATCGGATAAAGCAGCATGGCGATACACTCAAAAAATTTGAATGGCTTTTCAGAGAACAAAATAAGTTGTGAGGTTTTCTCAAGGAATGTTCTTACTTCCATAATAATCGTATTCTTCATCTACAGAAGGCTCCGATGTTCCTTTTGAATCTGTAAATAAAGTTGAAAGAAAGAATGACATTTTAACAACTTTGTCGTTCATACTGCCTGCGCTTTAACTATGCTGTGCAGAAATAGACGGACGCATTACTTTCTCCGAAACGTCAGTGCTCGCTAAAAAACCTGGTGGCCCTCATGGCCATGGGATTTAGTGCTCAACAGTGACACGCAGTTGGATGGAGAATAGACACATACTTCAAATCAGCGTGGAAAATGACTGCAACACTACAGGAAAGACACACGATGAACGTAGCAGCACGAGCAGAACACTCTTCCTTTGTCCTTCTTTTCATGTGGCCGTTGCTTTCCATGCAGAGTTCAAGTATGCATTCATTGCATCTAGCCTAGCTTTCTGCCCTACGCGAAAGATTCATGCAGCTGTCATGTGCGGCAAGTAGTGCGCGTGGTATCACAACGTATCAGGTAATTTTGTAGCCTTAGCTAAACTGCCTAGCCAAGCCCGTTTCGCGTGGCACATCAAGAGCCCTGCTGCGCATGCGCAAGGATCAGTGATGTCACACGGCTTGCGCACCACCGGAGCCACCGGAGCCGGCACCTCTCGCGCAGTCCGCCGCCGCCGCCGCGCGCGACTCTCCGCCGCCGGTCTGCGCATTCCAGAGGAGTGACGTCGAAGCCGTGGTAGACGCACTGGCGCCGGCGCGCGCTCGCTCGCTGTGCAGTCGCCGTCTGGCACTGCGCTGGAGCCGCTGCGCTTCTGACTGGCGTTTGCCAGTGTGGATATAGCCATGGAGAAGGAGAGCGCAAATGCTGCTCAACAGCGCAGAAGAACGGAGAGCAACGTGACGTTGAGCAAAAATAAATATACATGTGCCACATATTACGTATACCACGTGTGTGTCATTGGAGCAGCAGTAAGCATGACAATCAAGCTAATCCTTGACAATCTAGGCAACCAGGAAAGCTAAGAATAATCAGCTGAACCTTTGTTAACGCTACGTATATTTTGGCATAGCCGAGCTAAGCCACTGCAACTTTTTTCAGTAACCAAGCTGGCTTGAACACGAAATGTAATTCTTCTGACGATGTTCAAGAACACTTTTGCGAATATAACTTTTAATGACTGGATGAGCAGTGGATATCCGTAAAACGCAGTGATCCAAACATCTACTGTCTTCCTATTTGGGTTGGTACCACGGCAGGTATCTGGGGAACAGTTCAGATTTCCCTACCAGGCGGCGCCACTCAGTCATCGCTGATAGAGTTACTGTATACGATACCAAAGGTAGCCGAGTTGTGCGGTAAAGATGATGTTGTGCGGTAAAGCCACCTCTCGATCGCGCAGGAGCTGTCATCGTTCAATGTAGTCTTCCCGTCAATCTTATTTCGCGCGTTCATTGCTGCATTTAAATTGCTTTAAATTAAAATAAATTGCTGCGTTTAAATCTAAAGATATGCACGCGAAAAGCAAGGTATAAGTGTGCCTATCCTGTGGTAAAAAGCATGCAGCGCAGGGGTGCCTGCCTTTGTTTCTTTTTAGTTCTGGAAGCTTATGTGCCAAAACCACGATCCAATTATGAGCTACATTTGGGCGCTTGTTGGAATAATCAGTGAATACGGTGTTGCATTCAGCGTGATGTTCCCGCTTTCGCATTGATCAGGCATTCACTTCAACATAGACTTCGAGGAGGTGCAAAGAACAATGTGCTAATCGGCATTTAAATAAATTCCAGCAAAACAACGTATTCTACGCCAAAGTGCACAATTCACGTAGAGCTCGGTTGTAAAACTAGAGCTTAATTCAAGTACTTCCTTTCACGATTACTAGCAGCAAAAGATGGTAGCTTGTAGGAGAATTTGGAATAGAGCGCGGTATACTTTACCTGCACGCATTCCTCAGCAACGCAGTTTTCAGATGCAAGTACCATGTTATGCGGTTATTTGCGTCTGCTTTGCACCAAAAGCAAATTGTGTTGCCTAACATAGTGGAACAGGCAGGATTATTACCTTGAGCATCGGGGGTTCTCGATAAAACACCAAAGCTCTTTTCCTAAAATCACCGTACACAATTGTTCTTGCATTGGGACTCCAACAGCATGCAGGTGCTGCGGTGTGCAAAAATTTCAAAACTATTCTGCTACATCTTATATTCCACACAGCACGCGGGTAATGCAAAACAACTTTATTTATTCCACCACAACAGCATAATACGACCGCACTGCGCATCAACAGTGGCCTTGGTATCCTAGTTATGAAAATGGTAGGCGCAAATAAGGGAGTAATGAGTCCTACGCGCTCCTCGGAACAGCAAAAGCTAGCTGTTGCAGGCACAAATTAGCAGGCTGCGAACGGTGTTGCGTACGTAAAAGAAAAGTGTAATAATGATGCTTTATTCAACTCATGAGGGCTGCCACACACAGAATCACTAATACCGTGTGGCCTGTAATACCGCTTGCGAACAAGGCAGAGGTAAATGCGAAAATAAGCGCAAGGCGGCCACTGGGGGACTCTTGTGTTACACCTTTTTTTCCCTGTAGATTTACTAAATGTACACCAATTACCTTCTTAATTACTTACATTACGGTGCATACTGGAATCTGTTAATTGTGACCGGTGTGTTTGCAAGACGTATCTACTTGAAATGAATCTCCAGTATGGCATGAGTTTCGCGATATTGCTTTCCAATGAGTGGGATGAAATACAGCCGCGTTCCAGTTACTTTTGTGCATAAATGCTTAGAAGCGTGTTTTCTTTTTTTAAAGGTGAGTGGAACAAGTGCCGTTATGGAAATTCATTCCAAGTGGATACACTCTGCAAACTTACCGGCTATAATTCGTAAATCACAATACGTACCGTAACGTGAATATTTAAGACGTTAGTGTATTCTTGAAACTAGATTAACATTGTTTCCATTTCTCGTGCAAGTAATGTCCACCTCTCTGAATAATCCTGCTCAGGCACTAGAATGATTGTATTTGCGACAGGTGATTTTTAAAAATTCTGTAAAATCTAAAAATTATCACCGCCTGTGATAGTGCCATGATCATATATATTTTAGCCGCTCTACCACTGCGCTACGTGGAATGTATCCTCTTTACTGCTAGCCATGCTGACAATCACGAAACAATTAAGAATAATTTTAGCAACAAGCTTGCCCTCGCGTTTTATTGAAGCTTTGGAAAAGTTTCAACGGTGAAATTGAACGTCAGCCTCGGATAGGCTCAGGAAGCATTTAGGAATGCAAAATAAGATCTGCTAGAAGTAGAATATGTAAAGAGTGCCTAGCGGGCATCCGTACTAATAACCCTTCCAAAAACGTGCGCCCACAAACAACAATATGTGAAGGGCGCTCAACATTTGTGCTGCTAGTGTATGAACACAAGTAGTAAAAAAAAGGAAGGAAAACTTTAACTGAAAATTGATCGCTAGCTGCGTACGATCTTCTCTACAGCAGCGGATAAGTGTACTCTTGCTGATTGTACATAGCGACACAGTCCAGTTCACAGGTGCGGAATTCGCACATACACAATTGGGCCGTGCAAGGAAAGGCCAAAGTTGACTGTTTCGATTACAAATGTGAAATGTAACAGCCAGGACATCCGTATATAAAAAGTGGCATGCATGAAAACCCGTAAGGAAACTTCCGGCAACATTTTTCATTTATTTCCCTCCTCGGAAACTGTTCCTCGATGCCAGGTCTGTAGTTCTTATGTGCAAACGACGGTCGCACCAAACAAGTGAAGTCACTCTAAATATGATAGTGCCTGGAGCGCATAGTATTGCAGGTACAAATGCTATTTTTTTAGGTGTGGCAACTTGCGTTGTTGTTGCGAAATTTTAAACATGCAGCATGAACCAAGCCATCGGCTCTAGAAACACTTTATTTGTAAAACATCATCATCATCATCATCAGCAGCAGCAGCAGCAGCAGCAGCAGCCTATTTTATGTCCACTGCAGGAAGAAGGCCTCTCCCTGCGATCTCCAATTACCCCAGTCTTGCGCTAGCGTATTCCAACTTGCGCCTGCAAATTTCCTAACTTCATCATCCCATCTGGTTTTCTGCCGACCTCGACTGCGCTTCCCCTCTCTTGGTATCCATTCTGTAACCCTAATGGTCCACCGGTTATCCATCCTACGCATTACATGGCCTACGCATTACATGGTACCCGGTGAACGTCAGTCGAGTGCATAAAAATTAAGTTACACAAACCAACTTGAGTCAAGAAATTCTGTGAGACTCATGTAGGCAATTTGAGCACGTAAAGTGACATGCGTGGTGTTTTCTCTGTATTTGAGTATGCTGCTCGAATGAAATAACCTGCGTGCGGTTTCTGGTCCTGTGCACCACTGAATACTGCTGCTGGCCCGACAAGATGACGCGCAAGGACGTGACGAGGGCAAGCCGCAGCATCAAGACAAACACGTCGGCCTGCTCCGTGCATGCCTGTTTTATTGTTCTGGAGGCCCACATTGTTCCTATAGCGCGACTTGACCTAAGATAACATTACATCTCACCAGCTCGTCTCGGCCACGCAAAAAAAAAAGAAATTCGGATACCGCGCACTGTGGAAATCGATGTAAGCGAAGCGTTTTATGCTGTTTGCTTTAATTGAAGATAATTATTGTTTGTTTGTCGCTTCTGGTCATGGTGCTGACCACGCTCTTCGTATTCCATGGCCGCCAGGCATGGTTGTTCTGCTTCTCGCTCTGGTAGTAGTGCTCACCACGCGGCTCGTCTCGCGTTGCCGCTACACGTCGTTGCCTTGCTTCACGTCTTCCAGCCAGCTTCCATTCGCACCCGGCACCACGTTTCGCTGAGTAGCGAATACGCTCGCGTTTCGCGCGACGATTCTTTGAGGCCTGGGTGTCCTCGCCGCTGAGTGCACACTTTCGAGTTCTGTTGCTGGGGCGTGTCTACTTGCTCCTTCTGCGTACGTGCGAGCACGCTGCTGAGACGTCAGCTCCAAGCGTTCTGTTCAGGCTATAGACGAGTGCAATGTTTACACTATCACAGCTCAGCACGCCACCTCCATAGGTCGCAGAGGAAAGCAAGCACTGCACGCGACACACGCACAAACTGTGAAGCGCTGCCACGGCGGCAGCGGACGGGATGGATCTATGGATGGATGCCATGAGTGTCCCCTTTGGAACCGGGTGGTGTTTGCGCCACCAAGCTTTGTTTATTATATTGACTAGTGTCCTACCTGTCATAAAAAAACATGAAGTATTCCCAATACCACACTTCCTGAAGCCCTATTGCTCACTTTGTTTTTGCACGCCTCCGTTGTCTGTCGTTTCCCTACTTTTCTTCCACGAATCTTCCAATTGCCTCTTACTAATCTCTATTGCGGACATGTTTACTTTCCCCCTGCTCTCGTTGAACCCAAGGGTGTCAAGGAGTCCAGAGGTGCTTCAATCGACCACCTTCACATTCTAATAAAACATGCTCCATCGTTTCCCCAGCTTTACCGCAGCAGGCACATGCTTCTTATTCCTCATTGTACCTTGTTGTTTAAGTACGCGTTATAAGGCGTCTTGATCTCGCTTCGAAAAGTAATAAAGCTTCTTATTGACTTTTCGTAAATTGTTTCTTTTCTGATTTCGTTTTTTCCCTCTTAAGTGGTTACTCATAGAATGAATGAATGAAACACTTTATTCAAAAGGAAAATGGGAATGGGCCATCGAGTCTTATGGGTGGGGCCCTTCGTCCAGGACTCCACTGACCTCCACCGCCCGCCGGACATGATCCAGAAGTGCTAGTTGCACTCCCAGGTCCGAACTGGCAATCTGTACCTCCCACTGCTCCATAGTAAAAATTGTATGATTGCCTAAACTAGAGTTCAGGTCTGTGGCTTCCACGTGCATCCCCGCGATACGTGGTAGAGTGTCGGCCTACCTCCGCACCACGGACATTTAGCCGGGTAAAGCGCTGGATGTACAGTGCGTAATTTTGACAGATTTGGATATACGTCCGTCTGTATCCTTCTTAGGTCAGTTAGGATTTGTATAGAAGGTTTCTTTCCAGTGCCGCCGCCCATGAGATTATCTCAGCCTCTATGACTTTGTGCTGGACATTCTTTGTTTCCATGTTACTTAGTATACCGGTCGCCTACTTGCTGATAAGCTTGCTAGTTTTTTTCTTCCACTGCGAATCAATGCTATTTCTGTACAACTGTACAAATATCTGAAGACTGTCCCAGCTCATCTTCCATATTCCTCAGTCGTTCTTCATAATCAATTGTACTCTAAGGGTTGTGCGAAGGAGAGCGCTATCTGGTGATGTTGCAAGAAACCCAGCGGCGCGCGCGAGTCAGTTCCTAGCAGCAGCAGCAGCATCACCCGAAAAGTCGGGAGAAGATGCGAAGAATGCTTCGCTTTAAAAAGAGCCGAAAGAAGGGTGCTTTCATTGGGACCCTCTAATTGTCCTCACCGCTGAGCCGACGCAACGAGCGCTTCGCACAAGAAATATTATATCACAGTGGACTAGCCCTGCTCCCTTCTTCGAGCGCACAGGCGGCTCTCATCAGTGGTTCACTGACACGTCTCTTAGCCTTCCCTGCACTGGACAGACTCGGGTCGCATCAAGCAGACAAAATAGCAGACCTATTCAGGACTAATGAAACTTGATATAAGGGAGCCCAGATAGCTCTCGTCGAAAGGTCTAAAACGTTCGCCAATGAGGTTGAATGCTTGGTTACGCCATATTTGTGCAAGAATAAGCCTACTGATTTATTTCGCAAGCCTGTCGGCGCCGGTGTGCCGCGCAGAAATACTTAGCGTGCCTAGTTCAGACTTGCACTAATTCCTATGAGGCAACTATTCAGGACGTGCTTTCGCTTTCTAGCAAGGTTGTCGAGAAGATGCTGGAAGCGGAGTAGGTCGCGCACATCCTCAAATGATTCGTGGATGGCGTGTTTACTCTCCTCGTATTCAAGAATTCTTCGACAGTGCAGGACATCATTGCTGAATGCCACCGCTTCTAAGAAGCCAGAAGCCGTCGCATTGCTCCCCACTTTTCTCGCCTTCCTAACACGGCTGCAACATCTACCAGCGATGACCTCCTTCTCCTACCCGTACCAGCTGCATCCGACAGTATTGTGTGCATCTTCCGCCGCGAGACTGAAGCTGCCTCTCCAGTTCCGGCCCAGGTTCATACCCCAGGTGATTCCCACGCTGTCATTTGACATGATCCGTCCCGCCGTTCTTGACACGTCGTCAGAATACACACCTGACACGATCTTCAGAGCTGCAGAGGCATGCCAGATTGCCCGCCTGCGCCTTATCGTTTGGCAGGAAAATCAACGACGCGCCTATTATGCCCGCCACCGCGATTCCCACTCCAACCCTGGTGATGCGGTCCTTCTTCGTACACCGTCACTGCGAGTTAATCTTTGTGAAAAGTTGATTTGGCCTTACTATGGCCCGTAGCGTTTCTTGGTGCCAAGCGTCCGACGTCACATTTTAAATCACGCCTCTCGATTTCAGCATGTTTCGACCTTCCACCGATGTCGTCCACGTCACCCACCTCAAGCGACACCACTCGAACGATGTAGCAAGCACCGGGACGGCGCCTTCGCCACCGAGGGAAATGTTACCACGTACTGCCAGAGACGAAGCTGAGGACAGCACAGAAGACGATGACGGTCGCTGATGTCATGCGTCCTGTCTTGCATCTTGTATGCCAGTGAACACATTGTAAATAGCCTGTAAACATATTTCAACGCTATCTTCTCCCCGTGACAATGCAAAAATTTTAGGCAGAACTATATGCGTGCTCTTATTTTACAACATTTTAAAGATTATAGCAACTTTACTTATTTTCACGGTGCAAAAAAAATCGAAAAAGTTAAGTGATAGATGCGATGCGTCTGCTTGTATCGTTAACAATGTTTACGCTCTAATTTTGAGTGGAGACTTGTAGTTTTAATGTAGAACAGTAAAAGGGCCCTGAAGCACTTGAAAAAATGTTTGTAAACATGGGAGCCAAATATTATTGTACTGCATGCAGCAGGGAATTAAAATTCAAGGGGCGCTTAGTTATCCATACGTGGATGAATGCACAAGCATTATTACCACCGCGCGATGCCTATTCTTTTTCAGTCATTGAGTAACTACGGGCGCTATAACGTAAAATGATTACAAACTGTTTTGATTCCAAATCCACGATCGCCGCTCGCTGATTGGCTCATATTTCTGAGGCCGCGCCCACCTCGCCGGTGCGTCAAGCGACGTCACGAAACCGCAAAAACTGACACGTCATAGTGACGTTTACGCACTACTTATGCTAAATTATGCCGATCAAAACAGGAAACATCGCGGAATCACCGGCGAGTGACCCTTTCCGTTTGGAATCAAAAATGGCGGCGTTCTTGCTGGTGCTGGCGGCGGCGGCTCGTCAGCTCGGGCGGAGGCGCGGAAGGAGGGAGGCCGAGGACGCGTTTGACATGCCAGACGACGTGTTTCGGCAGCACTTTCGTCTGAGGAAGGAAACTGTGCGGTGGCTGTGCGACGAAGTGGCGGAGGAGCTCGGAGGCGTGCGATCAACAGCGCTGTCGGTGGAGCGACAAGTGTTGTGCGCGTTGCGTTTTTTCGCGACGGGCAGCTTTCAGGGGTCCGTTGGGAGCGAGGAGACGACTGGCGTGACGCAGCCTGCGGTCAGCAAGTGCGTGCGACGCGTGGCGGAGGCAATCGTCCACGCCGGGACTCGCAACAAGTGGGTCCACTACCCGAGGACGTCGGAGGAAAAGGCGGCCGTGAAAGAAGGGTTCCTTCGACGCGGCGGCATTCCCGGCGTCATCGGCTGCGTGGACGGCAGCCTTATTGACATCATCGCACCGAAGGGCAACAACAAGGCGGCATACATGTGCCGCAAAGGCTTCTATGCCCTTAACAGCATGTTCGTAAGTATCGTCATGTTTGTCTAATTTGCCTTTCATAGCAACGCGTGGCTGATGCTGTGCACGCTTTCGTCAGATTTGCGACGCAGGCATGCGGATTCTGGCCGTCGACGCTCTGCGACCGGGGTCGGATCACGACGCACACGTCTGGAGAACGACGTGGTTGCGTCGTCGTTTCCAGGAGGGACACATTGCCAAGGCCGGCGAGCACCTCCTCGGTGAGCAGAGGGAAAAATTCATACAGTTGCCTAGCAGCACACAATAAAGTGTACTCCCGCCGTAAGAGTATATGTTGGAAGCCCTAACCGTTTATATTATAGTAGCGTGTTAAGTATAGGTTACATAGGCGGGCTGGTAAATTTTTTTAATGAGTATCTGCTTGCAGCAAAATGACATTTAACTGCTGTATTGCAAGCTAATGTAAATTAGTGTACATTACGAAACAAAGAACGTTTGTCTTGCCCCATTATTTTTTACACTGGCATTAATTCGAGAATACAGACAACTCGGCCAAACGGCGACCTTGCTGGATGCTAATAACATGAAGTTTACTATTTACTACCAGCTATTGTTATCTGTGCTGATCACAGCAGCATCAAGTGCTCAGCCTGTACATAATTTTATTACAGCATCTGTGTAGTAGGTGTTTGTAACATGACTCATGCTTCACTAGCTCAACCATGCGCATTTGAATTGATACAATTTTTATGCTCGTGCAGGTGACAGCGGCTACTCCCTGGAACCATGGCTCCTGACTCCGGTCCCAGGCCATCCTCCCGCTCACACTGCAGAAGGCAGGTACAACACTGCACACGCTTCCATGCGGTCCGTAGTGGAACGCTGCATTGGACTTCTGAAGAGCCGCTTCCGCTGCCTTCAGAGGTACCGTGCCCTCCACTATGAACCAGACCGCGCAGCCAACATCGTTGCAGCGTGTGCAGTGTTGCACAATTTGTGTCTTGATGAAGGTGACAGTGCGTTTGATGAGGTTGATGATGATGAGAGCAGCAACAGCAGCAGTGACGATGCAAACGGTGGCCCCCTCCCACTTGTAGTTCCCTGAGCGAGGGCAGCACGCATAATGTACCTGAAAGGATGTGCTGCCCGTGACAATGTAATTACATTATTCGGAACCACACGACAGCAGCACCAGCACTACCTGCGAAGGGTGCGAAGGCGGCTGCGTCGGCAGCAGCACCGACAGCAGCAGTAAACGTGCCTGCAGTGTCAGGCACATATGCCTAATAAAGAGAAGGAACCAACGTGAAGGCGTATTGGCATGAGTTGATAGCGTGGTGTTTTTTTTATAGAATCTGCTAAATTACCACCATTGCTTTCACATAGCGTGTACCAATGAGCTGTCGCAACTGGAGATTATTGCATCATTCCACTGTGACACTACTTAGTAGCTGTGGATAGACAACGTTGTGGTCATTAGCAGAATGTCGTAGCCACTTCTCTGGGCAGCAGGAGTTTGCTAGTTGAATTGCTGCTGTTGCTGTTGCTACTGTCGTCTTGATGCATTTATCTACTGGCATCACCGCCACTGTCACCGCCGTCTGCACTGTGCATGGGAGGATATTGGACTTCGTCTCCTCGCTTCCTGCTTGGGCCGCAGCAAAGCACACTTTTCGCTCCATCATATGTACTGTTCTTGCACACCTTGCAGGCCCCACACAGCTTTGCCACACAGCCTCGCACAGTTCCTTTTCAACAGGCCAAGTCATGCTGACACAGATCGCCTGGCATGTCAAGCACATGATGCTCCCTTGGATGTACATTCATTTCTACATAGTTGTATAACTGTACATATATTTGTAAAAAGTGATATCAAGTGCCAGCGATGTTCTTGAAACTCGTTCCTTTCATGTCCCTACAGTAAACGAACAATTTCAACACATCTTCAGTGTCATGTTTTATTCGAAGTGAATAACAGTCATCATGATACAAATCAATGTACACAGGGTACGATTTCACGGTGCCAAAGTGACAGTACGGTTTCCACTAAATGGGATCTAATACATTGTGAAAGGCTGCTGGCACACATTAAATCACATAAATGTCTGTCATTGATACTGTTTTTCTTTGGGCTCATCCACGATCATTTGCGTTCACCCAGCAACTTCACAGCACAAAAAGGTGTTGCAAGACTTGCCTGTTATGCATCCGTGTTTGTAGCACAAAATAGATGCTATTTGCAATAACTACTGCCACAATAGGGCCACCAGTGTGAAAGTGCAGTCCGGCGCCCTTAAGGAATGACAGACGTGAAAAAATACCGTGCACATCGATAATCTGACATATACCAAGGCCAACAAGAACAGCCTGGCAGTGAATGTAGTAAAATAATGGCTACATTGGGTGTATAAAAAATTCTCAACATCAATGGGGACTAGATTGCATTGCTATCACCGATATCGCAACCTGATATATCACAATAACTATTGCAAGTAACACGCACGTGTTGCTAAAATATGGCCACTTGTGGGTTCCATAGGCAAATAAGATTGGAAACAACATAAATATAGTGTGAAAATCATAACAGTGGATTTCAATACCTGTTATCACAGCATTTGTGTGTGAAACACTGTTGTGGCTAAAATAAAAGTGACCACATAGTCAACATGTTCCTTGAAAAGCAGTGAATACATAAATAGCTCATAAACAACAAAACGAAAGCACACACCTAACCAAAAAGATGAAACATTAGGCAGTACAGTTCACTCACTGAGACAAGCTTGCTCAGCAAGTGGAACTAAACATAAGAAAAAACTTGCAATAAATTATGCATTATGCGAAACATTACATATAAACAAATGTCATAATGAACAACATATAATGGTGACTCGTGCCACAAACTACGGCTGAGGCGGCTCGCGGAGGCCACGGGCGAGGGCAGCCACGAGCTGGCGCAAGGTGACTGCGACGAGGGCAGTCGCCTCCCGCAAACCCCTCGTCTCCATCACCAACTGCTGCTGCACCAGGCGAGAGGCCCTCTGCTCCTCCACCAGTTGTTGATGATGCTGCGAAAAAAATGCACTTACTGCAGCTAGAGGAAACGAAATTAAATTGTTCGTTTCATCAGTGTTTGCAAGGGTTACACTTTCAGCACGATTACTCTAGAGGGCAGTGAGAACGTATGCATATGACGTGAGAAGTTGAAGTGCAAACTGTATATGATCTGTTATGTTATAAACATGTTCAAAGACAGAAAATGCTACCAAGCCACCTTTGTCACTAAGAAGGCAATGTCGGTGATAAGCTGAATTTACCTGCAAAATATGAGCATGCTGTGCCGGTGCCTGCAACCACGGAAATGCTTTGCAATTTGCGAAGTAACAGAATGAGAAAGCATCTCGCAGAGGATACATAAGTAAACAAACCAATGAACACTTCAGCCCAGTGAATACAGATGCCCTCTTAAAAAAATTGCAACCTGGGCGAGTTGTACGTACCTGTCTGTTTTGCTCAAGAAGCATCTGGTGGAAGGCGACAGCCTCCACGTTTACAGCCTCCGCCAGCTGCCTTTGCCTCGCGCATTCCTCTGCTGCCCTGCAGGCCGCATCCTCTAGCGGCTGCTGCTGCAGAGGTGGTCTTTGGGGCTGCTGCCGAGTTGGTGGTCCTTAAAAATTAAATGGGCCAAAGAGGATAACAAATTTGTTGTGCCCTTCTATGTTGAACATTCACTGGTTCATAGGTGGAAACATAGGAAACTATTCCCGGCAACAAGCTGTAGGCAATATAAACCTTACAGTTGGATAAATAAATAAAGCGACACCACAGCACTACAATATGCTGCACCAATATTAATTTCTACACGACAACTTGAACGCTACAGAAGCTGCATTACAAGTGGTATGATTAGTCAAACAGAATATAGTTTCGTCTTGCACAGTCGGATTATGGCAGGGACTAGCTGTGTTTCTTTGTAGGTGACTATGTGAAATAATTTTTTTTCTGTTTAAAAGTTCACAACAGGCAGTGCTTTCTTCTGAAGGCTTCGCATTTCAATTGCTGTTAAAGTGCCTTACGTGCAGTGCCGCTCGTCCCCGGCTCTGTGCCCACGGACACTTGGGGTAGGGCCGTCGGGAGAGGCACATGAGCGGCAGCGGACTCTTCCTCGCTGGAGCTTGCCTGCTGCAATAACAAAGCATAGTAGACACACTATGTGAGCATTGCACTTGATGAATATGATTTGAATACTGTTATTGTTGCTTCAGTTCCATGAACTGTTTGCCAAGTCTATTCAAATTTATTCACTCTGTACAGAATATGCTTGATATATCAACTGAATTACTCGTGACTACACATGCTTCACGGAGTAACGAACCATATAACCAATCACAGGACATTTCTGAACAGCATTGGTTTCTTATGTTATTCTAGGGGGGGCCAGATTTTCATTTCTGCAAAGTATGGATATCATGTGCTGGCATGTGTTCTTAATTGCAAGAAAACAGACATTAACACAAAGCAGTAAAACATTTATCAGCTCTGAACAGTGCAACTTCCCCAAACCGGTCCACATATCAACACAAAACACTACGCACCTCGGCGGCATCAGCAAAAAAATCGACCGGCGCGTAGCCTGGGCCGGTGCGGCTCAAGACGTCCATCACACGGCCCTCCAGCCCGCCCAACCTGCCTCCTCCTGTTTTCCTGCAAAAACATGAACACAGTGAGCTTACGTTCCGAAGTATGTTGAAAGCTGCAGGCTCACCTCTTCTCCGACCCAACTTGCGGGGCAAGTTTTTTCAAGTCGTGCACAATTCGCGCCCAATACTGGCGCCAGCGCCGGGCTGTATTTACAGCCGGCCCTAGCGCGTTGAGCGCGGCCGTCAGCTCGTTCCACAACGCTTTTTTATGCGCAGCACTCATACTTGGCGAGAGGCTTGCGGCGCCTCTCGCCAAGTACGGGTGCTGCTCCATAAACTCAAAAAGCAGAGTGGTTTGAGCTGCCGATACGCGGGGTCCTGGAGGTGCCGCCATTTTTTCGTACTTTCAATTTTCGCCCGATCGCAGGAAATTAATACAAGCAACAAGTATTGTTTCACATATCATTTCACCATGCCGTTAAAAAACACTCAATGTTTTGTAACCTTATCACAACATAATCACTGTTTTTCTGAAACGTAATAAACTTCACAAACAAACAAAATAACAGATCATTTTCCCCGGTTAAGTCCACTTCCAACATGTAGGGGGGATTTATCACTGCGCACTTCACCCACATCCAGAGACAGACAGTTCAGATCGTTGTGAAATGAAAAAGTTTGCTTACCAGTATCTGCTGCGATGTACTGCTTTCCAACCTTCATCGATTCTAGGCTATCCTATGCGAATAAAAGCAAATGTGAGCATCCCGCGACCACCGCAGATGTTCAGATGCGACTGTCTAGACATTAGGCACAAGAGGTCGATGTTGTTTACTCACCTTGCGCTTCGCTTTCACGGTTTACATGACGTTCACAGCTTCCGAAATTCTTCTCGGGCGAAAGCACACCACGGAGGCCGAGACTCATCTAATCGTGCAGCGTTACGGGCAAAGCTACACTAAATGCGGGCGACGGCACTGATCAGCTGCTTCTATGTAGCCGCCATCTTACCTGCGCACAGAAAAATGGCGCGGACTGGCTCGGATGCGGAATGGACGCGTGTGTGACTACGGCTCGAAAAATGCGAATACTTGCTAATAATTGGCAATACGCGTCTACCACTTGCGCGTCAAAACATTACAAAACAGTTTTAATGTCAGCGAAAAACAATGATCTATTTATTAGGCGTTTACATCTAACATGAAGTTGCTATACGACCCCTTTGGAGTAAAAAACAAGCAAAGCGTGCTTCCGGCAAAGATGGAGGCTGCTGATTGGCCTGTTTGAAAAACGTCGTCGTGTCCCGCCCCCATACGCATGTTCTGCGGCGTCATTTTGACGTCAGGAGTTTGGAATCAAACCAACTTGGAATCATTTTACGTTATAGCGCCCTACATGACCGAAAGGTTTTGGTGCATTGTGTAATTGCGACAGCCAACGGCGTTCGTCACAAGGTTCGCACAACGCAGGGTCGGGGGTTCCGCACCCGCCAAAGGTGGTGGGTTCGAGTAGGTTGATTAACTCCATCTTAACTGTGCCTCAATTAACTTTCGCCTTAATTAACACCAATGTTCGTAGGTTCGACCCCCACCAACGGAGGTGGTTTCGATTGCCGTAGTGAACTCTATCGTAATTAAACCTACCTTAATTACCTACACCCTAATTAACTTTGCCTTAATTCACTCTGCTTTAATTACTCTGACCGTAATTATTTTCCTTAATTGAGGGCAACTGCCTCGGTTGGCTTACTTGGGCTCTCATTACTTTTTGGATCATCGTGGTCATGCCAACGCCGGATTTTCCGCTTCATGGATCATATAATGGTTTCGCATTATTAGTGTATCAAGCTCAGTGAAGAATCCTTGTTCTCTTCGCAGTGTCGTCATGCAGCGTCATCGCTAGCAGCAGAGCCCACAACAGCTATTTACTATTTTCGGGATGACGAGAACATTCCCAGTAACACAGTTATTGCTCATTTGAGTGAAATAAATAAAACATATATACGCGCGTACGTCTGTGAGCTTAAAAATACCGAAGAACCATTTCGTTATTTTGCTGCAGGTCTACCGGCTACAAGTTCTCGTTGCTGTGTCTGCTGTGCGCGGGCTCCGCGATGCAAGGCGCAGCATAGATGCAGCGATTGCCACCGAGTGCCGCCACGAGCCATCTCGCTGCCGAGACCATGGAGGAAGGAAAAAAACTAGGAGCGAGCGTCACGTGACAATTTTGAAGCCTAGTCATAAAAAATTTAGAGGAATGGGATGATGGGAAATAGGCCCTCACGTGATAGGCAAGCGGTAGATTTTATTCCGCTCGCTTCGGTGGCTTCGATTTCGTCTGCAGCGGGGGTTTCGGAATATGCGCACATACTCAGCGTGGCAAACGCGCGCCGAGGTTAGTGAAGGAATTCGAGTGTGTGAAGCAGTTGAGTCTCGCCGCCTAATTAGCAGACAGGCGCCAAGGCTGTTGCGAACGAAGGCGTCGGTTAACCGGCATTGCGCCGAACAACCCGGGAGGACCACCTCAAGGACGACTGGTTGCGTTTCGGTGTGGTTTCAGGGAAACGAGGGAACCTTTCGCCCTGCAAACGTGTGAAGGCAACCAAGCCGCCCTTCCGACGACGATTCGTTGCGTTTGACGACGTCTTCTGGGAAACAATGATGCCTTTCGCCCCCGCAAAATGTGCACGCGATTAAGCGAGCGTACAGGGTCCGAAGCGACTGTCCCTACGGGAAAAAAATGCGTCCCGTCTTGTGCCCAAGGATGACTGGCGAGCCGGAGACTCCGAACATATTTAGGGCCGTGCCGGCCCGTAGCGCAGTCGACACTGTTGTTCGAGATCTGCTCAAAGTCTTCGGCCTCTTAGCAGACCGGCGAGAACTCCCGTCAGCAGTAGGCGCACCTGCGTGATGAAGTGTTTTGTGCCAGGATGCCCTAATCGAACAGAAAATCGGCGCGATGGCCTGTCCTTCCATAGGTAAGCACAATGAACGTTTCTTTTATTTATGAAAATGGAACTGCAATATTCGCGATCGTTAGTGACTACGTGCTCGTGTGAATTATAACTGACGAAATAGTGGTGCAATACTATTCAAGCCATTTTTTTCCAACTTTGTCATAATTCCCACTAAGTGTTAAACATTTATTTCTCTTTAAAGTACTTTTATCAGCTAGCGTACACTCCTAAAAAGGTACGATGTGAAACTATTTATTGTCGAAGAATTACATTTCCTGCTATAAAAATTATTATTGACTGAATTTTGTATGTATTTCTTGTGGCTGAAAACAATCAAAATTGCAATAAAACTAATTAATTGAAGAAACCATGAACGATTAGTCTTCACATAACATACCAAGTTTTGCAATAGTTGCCAAGAACAATAATTTTGTAGAGAATATTCTGCTCGTAGTAACTCGGCTTGTACGTGAGTGCAAAGTTCAAACATCATGTTGCAAAGTTCAATCACTCCCCATGTTGAGGCTAAATATCATTTTCTTTTTTTTTCAGAAGATATGATGTTGGTTGACATATTTTAAACAACAGGTAAATAACAGTTGAGATGAAATAACACAGTTTTACTTTAAATTACAGGAGTGAACATCATTTTCATTCATTTATTAGTAGTACCCTGAAGGCCTGGAGGCATTACAGAGGGGGCATTACATTACATTATGTATGTGTTACAGCTATATCTTTGATATTTTTGTGTGAAACATGCACTGCAAAGTTACTACAGCTCCATTTCCCCGAGATTCAATTAGCTGTATGTGTATTTTACAAGCACACTTAGATCAAAGATAGTTTTCTACACAAGGGGATGCGGTGTGTAGGGAAAGCATGCACAGATCATGTGAGGTCTTTTGCATGACTCTGCAAAGGTTGTGTAAATGCATTCCACAGCAAATGTTATTGTTGGACCTTAAAAATATCTGGTGGGTTATTCTTTAACTGCAGACGCTTGCAAAGGACGATGCCACAGCAATGAGTCAACCTTAAAGTGAAGCAGCTACATCCACGGGAACATAACAGCATCAAGTTGAGCCAGTAAGTTGGTGCACAGCTGTATGCAGCCATAATGCATGTTTCCAGTTTGATCATACCTTTTTCATGACTGTGGTAGATGTCCCCCACCATTCCTGAAGTGAAATATGCTTTTCTTATATTCAGGCAGGTCTCTCTCAAGCCACAATGGATATGGACATCTCTGAGGGCTTGTCTGATTGATGTGCTAGCAGAGGGTACTGCTACATCTGCTAGCGCGTCCTTGACTGATTCAGACATCGCTGATGAGCCTTCCGAAATCCAACATGTCCTGGCATGTTTGATTGTCGTAATGATCACAGAGCTTGCTTAAGACATTTTCTCACATGTGTGCCTTGGTTGATTCATGTTCTGATCTGCTTTGCAAAAATCTGGTGTTTCCCTTTAATATATATTTTGGATTTCACCTTTAAAGTAATTATTTAAGTTTCAAAAATGCATATGAGACTGTCATACAGCTTTTTGTAAGATGTTTTCGACAGATTTAAAAGATCTATTAGTAATGCTCAGAATGAAGAGAAAGATAGAACTGTTCAACCTATCATTGGCTACATTACAGCCCTTTTTTGACACAGGTGACAAGCATACTGCGTTCAAATTTCATTGTTAACACTGGCAAAAGCAAGTGCTAATGAATGAAAGCCATATATGCTACATCATAATCTCATTTTAGTCAATCTAGGATAAGTACAAGATAAGGAAAATAAAACAAACTGCAGCAAAGCAGTGTTATGTAAGATGAAAAACCACTTTTTTTCAGTAAAGTTGGAATAAGGAAAACACACTCCTTCTCTGAATTATACTTCAGCCATGTCCTCTCATTACACACATAATTAACACCCTTGCTAGGCTCCAACATTTACAACAGTAATAAAATTTATAACATGCCAACTGTGCTGGTAAGCTTTATCAACATTTTTTGGGACAGTAGATAAAAAATACAGTATATAGCCACAGCCACTGATCTCCCTAACAATGTCCTGCTTGCTGGTCATTATTGTGCTTAAATTTTAAATGAAGCCAATGGTGTCGCTATTAGTCCCAGGTTTTAGCTTCAACTGTGCATCTGGTGTTTCGTTTGCACGGTCAGCAATTTCAAGTTATGTTGCAGTAAGCAGTCCCTCCTCATTGCACTTGGTGTATTTTGTCCAGTCTCCCAGTCCAAGGCCCTCCAGGACGCTCAAGGGTGAAGCTTCTGCAGCACTGCCTACACACAACCCAGCGACACCTCGAACAGCAAGGCATACTATGGTGAGGATAATACTCGACCACTACAATTTTTACATACTTGTTTCCTTAGGTAGCTGCAAGTGAAGTGGCATATATTTTCGTGGCAACTGTTTAATAGCTCAAGCATAATAAATGTCACTCAGTGAACTGCACTTGGACACTAACATTTATGATCATGGCAACCATCTAATTAAATACTGAAACATTCATATTTGTTCGCAGCGGTATGAGTTTCCTCAGGGTTTGCATTAAACACCAATTATCGGCCAATAATCCTTTTTCAATTTTTCTTTTCCATTCAAATGACACAATAACTAGAAGACCAACAGGTTTTTCACAATTTTCTATGCTCTTTATATGTTCGATCGGTCACAATGAGCCGTGATATATGAGCTCAGTATATTTTGCCCACTCAAACTAAAAGGCTTCTTTAAAACATCTCTCATTGAACTATGCTACATTGGCCTCTTCTGTGTTAGTTGTTTTGTACTTCTACCTTTCCTGCCTGGGCCCAGATGGGCCTGCAGTATTTAGCAAATAAATAAACAAACAAAATTAAGTGGCACTAGCAAGCTCGTGTGGATGGCAGTTTTATGCCCCCACAGTTTTTAAGTTCACAAAAGTGTAAACGGAAACCGTCGTGAGCAATGTAATGACCTAAAATTAAGCATTATATTCTTCATAGCTTGCACAAGAGTGTATGCCACAACAATTAATTTGTTCTGCGTACGTGCTTTGTGTCATGTTGGTCGCTCATGCACCTGTTACAGCGCGTGATATTTTGCAGCCACAGCCAGCAGAAGACGCACCTGAAAAGGCCTTTCTGAGGCATGAAGTATGGCGTTACACAATTACAAACTGCGACCAAGAAGAAGATGAAGACTCTACGGCAATCCCATCAACAGCTTTTTCAAAAGGTTGCTCATCTCGAAAATGTCATAGAAGATTTATCTGACAATCGCATTCTAGGAAATGAGGATGTCGCCATATTGCAGAGTCTTGGTGGGGCAAAAAAAGACTTGCTCATGCGTCAACTGCCACATAAGTCTGGTGCCAGCAATGTCACCCGCTTACTCGCCAGAGCTCAGGCCATTTGCACTGACTTTGCATTCTTATTCCCCTAGAGCATACAGATATGTACGAGCTGTTTTCAACACATGCCTCCCGCATCCAAAGACACTGTGTAAATGATATCAATCCATTGATAGGGCTGCTGACTTTTCAAAAGAGGCAATGACTGCATTGGCTATCAAGGTAAAGCACGGCTCTCCACATTATGCAATCTGGTTGTGGATGAGATGGCCATTCAAAGAAGTAGTGTGGGATGGGAAAAGCTTCCATGGATATGTTGACATGGGCATTGATGTCAATGATGACAGCTTTCCAGTTGCCTAAGATGCATTTGTTTTAATGCTTGTTGCAATCAATGGCAGATGGAAGCTGCCGATTGGCTACTTTCTAGTGCATGGCCTTGGTGGTGAGCAGAGGCGCAATTTGGTGCTGCAAGCTGCTAGCTTCACTCACGAAAAAGGTGCACACATTGTGAGTTTGACCTGCGATGGCGCTGCAGCGAATTTGTCATTGCTGCACAGCCTTGGCTGCAAGATGGACCTGACTGAGCTGGATGCTTCTTTTCCACATCCAGTGACAAAAAAAGCTTTTCTTTGCCATGTTGGATCCCTGTCACATGTTGAAGCTACTGCGGCACACCCTGTTTGATAAAAAAGCTATTGTGATACGAACAAACAGTTCATATTGTTGAAACACATTGATGAGCTGCATGAAATACAGTACACAGAGGGCCTACATTTGGCAAACAAACTTAGACAAGCACATATTACCTGGAAAAGCCAGCCCATGAAAGTCTCATTGTTGGCTCAAACGTTTAGTCAATTGGTAGCAGATGCTCTTGGTGACTGCAGAGCTCAAAAAAATTCAAAATTTTCAAATTCCTTGCCAACAGAAGAGTTTATCAGACATGTCAACAATGCATTTGACATTTTAAATTCAAGACATCCAAGGCAAGAAGAATAGAAAGGACCGCTGTGTCCTGAAAATGTGGCTCCTGTCACTGCGTATGTCAAAGAACTTATGGCCTACTTTGCTCGCTTAGGGAGTCTGCAGCTGGTAAACTAATGACAGGGACCAACCAAAAGACAGGCTTCATTTGCTTTGTGGTGTGCTTAGACAACCGTCCATACAACCACTTGGTTACAGAAAATGGCCTATTGGCATATCTTCCGACTTCCAAGCTCAGTCAGGACCACCTTGAGTTACTTTTTTGCTGCAATAAAATCATTTGGGGGCTGCAATGACAACCCAACAGCAAAGCAGTTTGCAGCAGCATTGAAGCGTCTGATAGTTCGTAATGAGGTCAAGGACATTGATGGCGGAAATTGCTTTCTATTGGAACACATCGAAATTCTCTTTGTACGCTCCTCTGAAAAAACCATACTCCATCGATGTAATTAACCTCACTGCCCCTCAGAGAAGCCCTGCAGCCAGTGAACCACTCACAGAAGCAATTTTACAGGATCATGGTTACTCTGCTGACCCAGGCAATGTGTCTGAGCTTGGGTGCCTGCGGCTCGCAGTACTGGAAGAATTGCTACACAAGTTTTCTCGTGGGTGAATTATGTTCATGATGGCCCACACAATTAATTCCTTTATCCATCAACTTCAGCTGTCCCACCAGGTTTTATGTTAAGGCATTTATTTGTTTTTTGAGTGACTTTGTAAAGTGCATATATTGTTCAAGAGCGTTGTATGCAGATGTCAAACTTTTATAGAGGGAAAATGTGATACCTTATTGTAAATTCTGCAAGTACATGTTTGTTGTCTTGCTGAATGCTGTAGCTTGAATCGCCTGCATGCAAATTATGCTTAAACAATTGTTCTGTTCAGCCCAAGCTAAACAGTGTGGACAATGACGGTAGGTTAGCTGGCCTACCTTTCACTAGAGCAAACTGTGTGATGACATGGACATGCTGTGAATGCTCTCAATGGATTATGTGTGAGCTAGGTATACGCTTGAGGATGACAATGTTTTTTTTAATGTTTATCCTGTATGTCTTTTACCTGACTTTTGTGGAAATTTGCCACTGCCACCTGGAATACCGTTGGTGTTACTATTTAAATAATTTAATGTGCTCACTCTGTTCACTTGCTTTACAATAGCCTTTTATGATGCCAGATTCACTGTAACCACAAACATTTGGTGTATACCACTCAATGAGTGTTTTAAATACCGTGAAATATTCATTCATTTGAGGTTCACAACGTAATAGAGCCATCGCGTCCTAATTGCGGTGTGTTGGCTCAGCTTCGACGGTGCTAACTTTTTTGTAGGTATGTGATACAACATAAGCTTTGTTGTACATTTTACTTGCAGCAAAATGCATTGTATTTTAATGTTGACATACTTACTTTGTGGGTCTGACCTCACATCAATTGTTTCAACTTTGACTTTGTGAACTACCACTCTTTTTTTAATTTCTCCATATGTATTGCTTACTTTTCTGACAAGCACCATCACCGAAGCCTTTCGATATTTGTGAGGACAGCGCAGATATAAATATTATACAATTATAGCCCTGTATTGCATACAAGGCATTGTATACTTACAATGCCTTGTATATAGGCGTTGCATACAAGGCATTGTAAGCAAAACTGCAGCTACATTCAAGGACAGCTGATCCCATTGACCAGTTTTATTAAAGGTATCAATACTACGTGTGATATAGTTTACTTTGTATAACAATTTTATACAAATGCCCTGTGGCATACAAGTATGCTAATACTGATACCGAGGAGCAGTGGCACAATAAGTTTTCCTACTTGCTGTTTATAATTTTCTTATGTGTACTATCTTTGCAATGTACTTCATTTAAATTATACATGTGGCTTCCTTCTGTATTTGTGTGAAATCTTCTGGCTTCTATAGGTGCAATAAACACTGAATAAAGAATGAAACAATTACTGTTGTCATAAAAATGTGCTTTCCATAGTACAAGTACACCAGCAACACAATGAATCCACAAGTGCAAATGAATGCTGCCATTTTTCCCTTGCCGCTATGTATTCAGTTTTCATGCCGTTTCACACTAGCAGAGGAAGAAGGGTCCCCCTGGCAGTGTTTGATTCTAGGACATAATTATGCTGTGGGGCTATGCTCGCATTCGGAAACAGCTGAATAAACTCTAGATAATGCACAAATCCCGTCCATTTGCTTTATTATATAACGAAAATTGATCCCCGAGGCGCGTCTCAACAGCGTCGTCGCACCACAGAATCTTGCAAAATAGTACACGTAAATCTGAATAAACGGCGATTACTTCGGCGTTTAGAATGCAGGCTAATGCTATTTATTTCTCTCAAAATGAAACACGCCCACCAGAGCCTTTTATTAAGCGAAAATGCGACAAAAAAGTGTCCTTCAAAACATCTCGTTTCTTCCTAGGTGCAAGACAGCGTGACAAAAATTATTTCTCTCAAAATAAAACACGCACACCAGCCTTTTATTAAGCGAAAATGCGACAAAAAAAAGTGTCCCTCAAGACATCTCGTTTCTTTCTAGGTGCAAGACAGCGGGACGAAAAATTAGCAAGATAATACGCACCACAGCTTAAGGTGCACAACGGCTGATTTGACGAAACTTGAGTACGTAGGAAAAATAGACCACACTCGGGCGTCTGGACGGGTTTCGAGCCGCGAGCGCTGGCAACTCCACTAACCGCGGTGGTAAGCGCAAGTGACGCCTTGAAAATTTTCTGTCTTCATGAGTCAGACGCCCCAGTCTTGCTCCACGTTTCAAGGCATCGCATTTGAAGCGAAGAACGACGCGCGCAGTAGCAGAAAACCATCACCCGCATACGGGCCTCCAAGCCAGTGACGGCAGGCGCCACTAAAAGTTACCACGTACCAAACAATCACGAATGTTCCGGCAACCTTGTGGGCCTTTTCCGCCCCATAAGGCACCGCGCACGGGGCCCCTGAGAGAGGGAGGGGTGGCTTCAGAGGAGGTTGGCTTGCCGAGGCTAGCGGAATCACGTGACGCTCCCTCCTAGTATTTTTTACCTCCATGGCCGAGACGTTCAACCAATGGGCGGGGCCAGCGGAGCAAGGCTCCCTCGCGCCCCCTTGCCGTCTCCCCTCTGCAGCTTCCAGCGCGCCTAGTGGAAATGTATGGAGATAGAAAGCGGCTCACATGTCCGGTAACTGCGCCTGACTTCACTTGGGCTAGAAAGATTCAAAAGAACGTTACGGAAGGAGATTTGCCAGGCGACTTAATTTATTAGGGATGCCATTCTATGATTTGCTAGAAAAGTGTTTCGAGGCACCTTTGACTTCACAGCTTTAGTTCATGCCTGCGAAAATGCGCACACATCAGACCCCGTATTTTGAATAGTGTCTCAGTTCCGTCGCATTAAAAGTGGAGGTACTAAATGCACACAAGTGAAAGTTTGCTCTGTAATTGAAAATACTTGGAACAATCTGTTCTCCACAATTCAGCTTCCTGTATCATATCGGTGCTGGGTTGTTTACAATATATGACCATCTTTAACAATAAATTCGTATGATACTGAAACTCAGGCATTCTTGAAGTCTGCTTAGGAGATCGATGAATATGTTCTAAATTTACAGGGCAAGCGAAAATGCCTTAAATGCGGCAGATTTTTTCTACATCCTGTTACAAAGGGCGCTTTTAGCGGGAACTGTGTATCTCAATCCTGTTCTTAGGTATTTATTTGTTTATATCCAATTGTTTATATTATATATTAAGAATTTGCAAACACTAAGCTTTTCAATGTTATATGCGACAACTTTAAACGAAAAGCAGAGGATCCACCACGGCTGTTTGTATTGCCACAAAAACCAAGTGTTCGTGCAGTCAGAGTGGGCATGACACCTTACCTTCAAGCCGCAACTTGATTAATTGGAAAAAAAGTTTTCTTAGGTCTCCTACACTTAAAGTGCTGGTAGCACTCGCTATGAACATCTCATTGATTTTTTTTTTACAAATTGGCGATGAGCAGCGGCGGGAAGTTCTGTGGTGCTTCTCAGACCTGACCGATACACAAACGATGAGACTCGACGTAGCTTTCTGCTATTAGTACACCGAACGCCAAGAAAGAAACAGAATATCGCGAAACTTTGATGGGGGCGTAGTGGCCATACTTTTGTTTATAGCCACACAAATGGCGTATATTTATGCAGCGTTACAATCACGTCGCCATAAGCGGCGTAATTAGCATAAGCATTCCTTCTTCAATTCGTGGTTAAAAAATAACGAGAGGCGAAGGCTTTTCCTTTTTTGCAACGGCAAACACCATCAAGAGCACTATAGTCCGCAGGTTGCGAACGCAGATCTTTCCCACACAAACAACGTATGACGCTGCGACTATGGATCTGTAGAGTAATACATTCCGAACTGCGTATAAAAAACGTGGGTCAGTTATCATTTGCATAGCGCAGTGCATCCTTGCCGCAAATACAAGCTCCAAAGAAAACAGGTGCGTGTCTCAGGATCGACTGCATAGCCCAGGAGCTTCGACATGAGCTCCTTTGTACTACATAATATTGACCCTTTTCGCAGAGCAGTTTGTTCTAGAGAAACGAGATGGCGCTCACGGCGGCGCGCCATACCTCTCCTCAGCGACCACGCACGAATACGAAACCATTACCGCTTCTACCTTGCTTCTGTGCGATCAGCTGTCTGAAATCCAACTGAGTTTTCGCTAACACACTGTGCTCCAATCATGCTAGATTGAATAATGTGTATTGAAGACGTGTGCAGTAGTTGGATACAATGAGTCTGTGTGGCCAAGTTCGGGGACCGCTGCTGCAACTGTCCGAACGTGTTACCGGCACTTCGGGATGTGCGGCTTTCCTCGAGGATACAGAAATTTGCTCATCCGCCAGCCTTGTATCGCTAACCTTCAAAGAAAGGGCTTCATCCCCTGAACGTCGGCAAGAGTTAGTACCACTCGTTAAACAATGACAAAGGGATTAGCGCGCTTCCTATAATAAGTTTCGCGCGCGTTATCTATACACATCTGTCCCAAATGGCAGGAAAACTTACGCCCACTGTATCGCCGACGCAACAAGAATAAGTGAATGGGCGCACACTTTAATATATGGACACTGTATACGCACAATAAATGACGGACTACACCTATGGAGCACGAATGGTCGAAGCTGAATGTTTCGTGACGGTCTACAAGAGTAAGCGAGTTACTAGCTGTAATATATATTTGCTACAAGGTATTACAATGTACAAAACAGCTACGTTTCAAGCCTTGTGCGCAGCAAGAACAAATCTATCGGAACTGAGCACACCCGCGAGCGATTAGGCAGAAAATAATCAGATAGTGGCCGCACCGAGGAACTTCACTGAGTCAGAAAATGACAAGCCACTGCTTCAAAATATTTGCCGAATAAATAACAAAGAGCAAAACACACTAATCCTGACTGAATTCATAATCGGAAAGCTTGGATAGCTTGGAATACATATTTAACCCCGCTCTTAGAACAAGTACCATATACGCTGCTTGCGTCGTTTGGACATAGCTTAATCAGCTCTGAAATCGCTTTTACATGTTCTCTGAAGCTGTGATCAAAGCTCCGTGCCGTCCACCTAGTCACCGTCTACGATATCTCCGAAAACAGAGGTTTTGTAAGCCGCGCCGGCGTCATTCACTTCCATTGTAAACAAGGAGGCAACGGAGGCAGTTGAGGCAAGCAATGGACGCGTCACCACGTGATCAAACATGGCAGCGCCCACGGAATCGCCGCGAAAAGGGTCAATAGGTTTACCAGGGTTCTAAAGCAAATATATTCCTTTCAATACTATAGGGTCTACGATTCCCACGGCAAATGACAAAGTTCCTGGACAGAAATACAAAGTAATGCCTCCTAAACCACGCGAAAAGGCGGCTCACTGCTAGCTGGCATTATCATTAACAATTTCTTGGCATTATCAGGGATTTGAAAGCTGAATTACTCTGTGAGAAATATTCAGAGCTAATAGTAGCACAACCATACTATTTAAAGGTATTACTGTGGGTTTTGCAAAACATGCCTGGCTGTTTTCAGGTTACGTCAGCGGGTGTAAAGTACAACGTACGTCAGCAACGCAAGAAAACTACAACACTGATGACAAATTATGGTAAACAACACATAGAATACCAAGTACCTGCATTGCTAAATCGCATACATGGCCTCATAGATCATGATCGTATACATGTGTAGTACCGTGGTCAAGTCAGTGCTGACACTTCATGATATTGACATTGCATAATTATGAAGCCTTTTTTTTGTTCATCTCATTTTGCACTGCGCGCTACAAATGTGTTTGCTTGAGTCCACCTTACGTGCTGTGTTAACTTAATTGTGAGGATGTTGACAATGTACCATGACTTATGCCACATTTGTTTTCTAGAGCACCCCTCATAGGAGCCCGTTCCTGGATTGAGCGTCGACGTCCCTCGACGTAACCGCGGGATTGCACTCATGCCACTGTTCGCGCGTTCGTCGTCGTCGTCTTCCACACCTGGCTCGTACGCCCGTTATCATGTCAGCGTTCCCATACTACTACTCCCTCTGCGAAGGCGCTGACGCGAACGGCCCAGTGTCAGCCGGTGCGGTGATTCCGGTCTCAAAGACTTTGCCTCAATATATCGCGAAATGAAAACACAAGGACAGCTGCACTCAAATTTCGCTTTAGAAAGTACCCTAATCGTCGGCCTTTTTTTTTTCAATGGAAATACACCTGAAACGCAAAATGCCGTCATTCTACACAACTGCTGAATCAAGTTTAAGGAAACTTGCTGTCTTCAACAAAGAAAGCTGCTGAATAACACTGATTGTTTGACGCAGAATTTTCATTGAGGGCTTGATAGTCTATCCGGGTGTGGCCGGAATTAGGCGATTTGTAAAAAAATGTCACAGTTTCGCCCTAAAGGCGAAGCAATGAATGCGATAGCAAACACCAATGTCATACGAAGTAAGGTGAGCGGCTTTGGTAGCAATATGAATTGTAGTTAACATGACCTGATTAAGTAAGCAGGTGTGCTGCGGCGTAAGTAGACCGACATGAAGAGAGACTCGATGACCACGAGAAGGCGCGTGTGAAACAGTGGTGTTGATGAGAAGCGCTTCCCGTGGGCAGCGCGTGCGAAGGGACACACCTGTAGCGCTGCACTGCCGATCCGGGCAGCATTGCATGTGTAGCGTGCGTTGGAAAATGTGGCCCGACTATTACTAACTGAATGAACAAGCGTGGTGTGAGCGCGAACAAACAAACATGAATAGATCACACTGAATGATTGCAGACAACGACCGTCAAAAGTCTGGCAGCAAGCGGATACGCCGCCGCGGCGAAGGTACTATCGGCCAAGAAAGTAAATGGACCACGACACCGGTGGCCGGAGCGGCTGCCTGGCCACAACGGGGCGCTGCTGTTTCGCTCCGTGCGCTTGGGTCGAGAGTGCCGTGGGTGGCGTTAAGCTTCTCCCTCACTCTCGCGCTGTGTCTTCTCACGCTTGATGAAATGCCTAGTGCGTCGTACGGTTGCTTTGCTGCTGGCGGTCGCGATGAAAGAGACCGTGCATAGCCGGTATTCAACACATGGCGCTGTCGCGCAGCAGCCGACGGCCGCAGCGATTTAAACCCCGGCACTGTGAAAGAACGAAGACCTGCTCTGTTTTTTTTTCTTGCCTATATTGACCTTATCTTTCATACTAGTGTCTGTCACCCACGTCCCTTGCTGCTGGAGTTTAGGCGACATCGCTCAAGGCGCCGCAGCGGCGGCTGACGCGCGCTCTTTCACGCCAGTGCGATAACTTGAAGCCGCGCCTGCAGCAAAGCTCGGCTCCTCTGTCGAGGGTGCTTTTCCGGCATTGTTTCCCGCAGTGGGTTTAATATTTATATCAGCGATGACTCTAAAGACTGCTTTAATTGGCTGCTACAATACGTAGTCCATTATAAAGCTTTCTTCACAAAAGTACCGCCAGGAAGAGATAAATAGTAAGAGGAGTCGGGAAATGTAGTCAGTCATGAAAGGTAATCCACGCAAGCAGATACAAGTGACATTTGGTGGTGTCAAGCGGATCTCGGGAGTATTTGCGCTTAGATGCATAGGGAGACGTTAGGCGGGGTGGCGCGGCAAATATGACTTTATCACACCGAACATAGTTTACCCATATAGAAAAGGCTCAAATATATACAACCGTGCAATAGCTCTCTAAACAAATATCCCTAAACGCTCACACTACCTTATCACTTCTTTTTGTGGTGCACCCGTCCGTGTTAAACAGTCTGCCCAAGCTGGCATCGCAGTCGATGTCCAAGTAAAACACCCACAAGTCCGCTTCCGGTCTCGTGACGTCCGTATAGCTGTATTGAAGATCCTGAAGCCGTTGTCGGCCTTGAGTGTGACAATTCCGCTGCCTCTGTAGAGCGACAGCGAGGCTTTCTTACAGCACTGGAGCACATTCCCCCAAAACCGTTTCACTGTTTCTTCACTCCTCGCGTAAGCCTAGGTGACGCGCCGCTCGAGGTCTCGCCCGACTTCTTTTTGCCCAGGGTGATCATGTCGCAGTCTCTGGCGCTACACAGCCCTACCCCCCCCCCCCCCTAAAGAGCAGCAAGATCTCCGCAGAGTATCAGCACCGCCGTGAAATTCGCCGGATTGAAGTAGCGTCAGCACCACCTGAAAAGAAGACGTCCGGGACTGCATTAAGACATGCGACTGTGGCAGTCACCTCGCAGTAGGCTGGCTTCATGAGCTAGGAGCTCTATCTGCCAATTGTGTTGTCGACGTGTCGCCTTGGCACACACCATCAATTGCTTTTCCACTCCAACCGGATATCATCGAATTCCGTCGTCTGGCATGTGCATCATGCCCTTTACTCATGACAGATGGCTTGAAAGTTTGCTCAGTGTGACGAAAAGCAGCCGTCGACCGCGATAACTTGGCCTACTCGCCTTGGCATGGAGTCATAAAGCGCCGTCACTATTTCCGGGCTTCCGCGCAGGGTTTCCCACTCCTCCTTAACGGCATGCCACAGTTGATCTGCTGTGCCACCGCACATGCGCCGTGAGGAAAGCTTCTTCTTCATTATCCCCCAGATGTTTTCGATGGGGTTAAGGTCAGCCCCATTAGGCGGCCACGGCAGCTGTCGCACGGCGCAACGCTCGAGAAGGGCGCCCACAGCACGAGCTTTGTGCACGGGGCTGCGGTCGTGCTTGAACAAGTAGCAGCCATCTTGGAACGGCCCGTCCAGGGCGTAAGGAATTAGGTGCTCGAGGAGGATTTCGCAGTACCTCGCCCCGGTGAACGAGCCCTCGATACGCACGAGTGGGCCAATGCCGTCTCGACTGATGGCGCCCCAAACACTGACCGAGCAGCGGCCGCGGCTGAGCACGCTGTGGATGTTGGCGGGGGCATACCTGGGCATATGAGAAAGCAATCACATATGTGTGGTTCAAAACTTAACACGGATCTGTCTCACTTTGCTGCAGAAGGAAAATAATGATTAAAGATGTAATTATCCCAAATGCAGCTTTACCTCGCTGATATACAATACGCGCGCAAAAAGAACACTTCGTATTCTATAATGTTCCCATGTGAAGTCATGCAGTAAGGCGAGACACGAAACTGTACTGCATCTTTAGGCCTTTGATGCTTTGCAAAACATCCTTAAGTTTTATTACTGACGAGTTAAGCGAACTTTACCCGCAAGTTCCATTAGCTGCAAGGATGACGAGTCATACCTGCTGTTCAACGGACGCCACACACGCTGCACACCCTGTAAAATGAATCTCGACAGCGACGCCGAGATTGTGATGCGGGCGCAGATTCTCTATAAAGACCGTTCACGCTAGCGGCAACACACGCTGCTGTTGGTCCCAGCGTGTGCTGAACGTTGATTCATCCGTGTATATGACCTCCCGCCACTCCTCTGCAGTCCATTGCTCGAACGCTCGGGCGAAGTTGAGCCGCTCTTCCTTCTGCCTTGTTGTTAGATGCGGCTTCTGAGCGGCAACGCAGTTCATAAGACCTGCCTCGCGCAATCTGACCCTGATGGTCTCGACGCTGCAGCTGAGGTCCAGTGTGTCGCGAATCTCTCTGGCATTCAAAAAGGGGTCAACAACAGCGGCAGCAAGTATCCATTGGTCCTCTTCCAAGGTTGTAAGCCTTGGCTGCCCACTGCGTTGAGCGTCACCCATTCTGCCTTCTTCATCCCTGTAGGCTTGGATGATACGGCTCACAGAGGTTCTACTCCTGCCGAGAAGGCAGCATATTTCACGCTGACTGAAACCTTGCATGGAAAGCTTGACGATGCGCCTTCTATCCTCGATCGGCACCCGAGGTGGCATTGTTGCGAAGTAACCAAGCCAATGCGACTATGCCCGTTTCTAACGTTTCCAAAGGTACGGCACAATCATATCTTGATAGCGGCCTACACTAAAAAAAACGCGTACAAGTAATATAAAAGAAGTATTGAACCCGGGTGTCCCATTGCCGCCCGTGTAGTAGAACAGCGGATCAGCTGTGTCACGTCGTGAAGGAAGAGCAGGAAGCGCTGCGCGGAAGCCCGGAACTAGCTGCTGCGCCTATAAATTCGATGCCAGCTCGAGTCGGCCAAGTTATCGCGCGTCGATGGCAGCCTTTCATTGCACTGAAGACCCTTTCAAGCCATCGACTGCCATTTGTATCGGTTTTCGGGAATAAACTTTCATCATTGACGACGTTTCTGATTCTACTTTGAATCGTCCCTTCCTGACGGTACTTTTCTAAGGTTTCATAATAGACTTCGTGTAGTAGTCAAAGCAATATGTGGATGCGTCGCTGATATAATAAACCCACTACGGGAGATAACCCTGTAAAATGAATCTCGACAGCGACGCCGAGATTGTGATGCGGGCGCAGATTCTCTATAAAGACCGTTCACGCTAGCGGCAAGCTTGGCTTAACGGCGCGACGGTCTCCGGCGCCGTAGAACGTCTGCCGCGCGGGAGGTTTTCAAAGTGCACTGCAAGCTTCGCCGGTGCGCAAAACGCGTGACACCCTCTAACCTCGCTAACTCGCTGCAAGAAGGTGGGACGGCAAGATTTTGAGCACATCTCTCGTCGCCAGTACGTCCCCATCTGCTGGTTTTAAATTCCGTGTCCTTGTATTCTGGCCTCGTCTGGTCTAAGAGAAACATGTAATCACGTACAGTTTCTAGTAATCTCCCTATTGGAATCTCCCTACCGATGTAACGAGCGCGCACGGAGAAAGCCAAGGAGCGAAAAGCGGACGGCGCCGTTGCCGCGGGAGTCAATCTGGGGGCAAATCGACATAGTTACCGCCACCATTCCTGCGTCGCTGAATGATCACGTCGGTTTGCGGCAGCCTGAGAACGTCGTAAAAATGGATCTCGCATCTATTCTCTGCACGGCAAGGAAACCTTGACGGGCGCGAGCACAACCGCCCGCGCACTTCAGTCTGAGAACTTCAAACGGTGCACGTCAAGCCGACGTGCCGCTAACGTGAACGTGCATTTTTTCCGCAGGCGTGAAAGAGCGCGCGTCAGCCGCCGCTGCGGCGCCTTGAGCGATGTCGCCTAAACTCCAGCAGCAAGGGACGTAGGCGACAGACACTAGTATGAAAGATACGGTCAATATAGGCAAGAAAAAAAACAGAGCAGGTCTTCGTTCTTTCACAGTGACGGGGTTTCAATCCCTGCGGCCGTCGGCTGCTGCGCGACAGCGCCATGTGTTGAATACCGGCTATGCACGGTCTCTTTCATCGCGACCGCCAGCAGCAAAGCAACCGTACGACGCACTAGGCATTTCATCAAGCGTGACAAGACAGCGCGAGAGTAAGGGAGAAGCTTAACGCCACCCACGGCACTCTCGACCCAAGCGCGCGGAGCGAACCAGCAGCGCCCCGTTGTGGCCAGGCAGCCGCTCCGGCCACCGGTGCCGTGGTCCGTTTACTTTCTTGGCCGATAGTACGTGCGGTCTATCGCTTCAACGGAAACTGAGCGGCGAATGCACGGCGCATAAAGGTCAGAGCCGTGTGGAGATAAGAGACGGTGCGGCGAGCGACGAGCGCGGTTGTTGGCAAAATAAAAGTGCGCCCCCCCCCCCCCCCCGCGCTCCCTCCGGCGCTCGCTTCCCGCTTCCTTGCTTGCGCGTGGGAGAGATAAGAGACGGTGCGGGCGAGCGACGAGTGCGGTTGTTGGCAGAGTATAAGTGTCCCCCCCCCCAACTCTCTCCGGCACTGGCTTCCCGCTTCCTTGCTTGCGCGTGAGAGATTGAGTGCGTTCGCTCTCCGTGGTAGCGCGCGTCCCCGCACGCTTCCGCTCGCGCATACGGCGCGCGGTGAAGATTTTATCTATACGGAACCTCACGGCGACGCCGACGGCAGAAATCCGGTTGAAGTGTCCATATAATTGCTATCGCAATAAAAGTTGAAGTAAAAAGATTACAAATACAGAACCACGTACTAAAAACAGATATTGAAGTTCTCCAAACTGTATAATCTAGAACATCTGGAGAGGACAACTGAGATATACCAGTTTGCACCTTACTTTAAATTGATACGACGTTTAAGAGGGTTTTACTATATTAAAATGTAAGCCGTATATTTCAGAGCTGGGTGTGTAATATACAAATTTTCTTTCTCTATTTATTCTGCTGTGAAAGGATTAGAGGTGCAATGTTGTGTCATGTTCATCGGCATGGGTGCCGATCTGTAATAGGAGCAGAGACAATTTATCAGGATATGTAGCCTTTAGTCCAGTTCATGTAAGCAGGCAGGACAAACAAACTTCAAACAAGAGACAATTTATCAGGATATGTAACCTTTAGTCCAGTTCATGTAAGCAGGCAGGACAAACAAACTTCAAACACAAAGACACAAACATCAGAAGAGCTGTTGCTGTTTGAGGTGTCAGTGATTTCTATTTGTATTTATAGATATGGCGCTCATAACATATTGCAAGAATGGCACTGGTTTCGAGTTGCGAGTTTCCAAATACGTGCAACTAAATACATCAGTGATCGAGGTATTCTTTGTTCAGTGTAGAAAAAGGCGGTTTGTTTGAAGAGTACGCGGAAAAACTGCATTTTACTTCAGAGTTGACGGTGGTAATCTAAAATTAATGCCACTTTCAAGAGTATATCCAATAGACGTGCCCTGAGAGGTCACTAGATTCAATAAATGTGTGCCCAACATATTTAGCTGAAGTGTTTATTAGTGAAATTACTATCCAATTTTAAATTATGCATGTTGATTTGTTGTGTAGGAGACGTCCACCTCTTTGAATTATAAACCTCAAGGGGGAGTTTTCTGCTAATAACCACGGTAGATTTTTAAAATTCTGTTTGCGCTAAAGTATAACACCTGGTATGCTGCACCGAATTTGCACAGTTATGAAATAAGGAAGCCAGAAAAAGTTAGAATCTCACCTTCGCATATACCAGATATTATATGCATGGCTAGAAAAGAAAAAAAAAGCGTATGAGGCAGGGAGTTTGTGGAATAATTAAAAAAATCAAATGCGGAATATCGTACCTCGTAGATTCGCATAAAAAGGCAGCAAAAATTGGTTTATTATTTTAATAATTTGAAGGAGCGTCAGGATATTTTAGCATAAATTTTATTTTACGTCCAGGATAGAACCGGTGGCTACTCAGCACCAAGTCCCAGCTTGTATCCAAGCATTGATGTCGTTATTGTTATTCGGCTCTTGGTCTCGCTATAAATATAGATATATCTACAAATATATCTGATTTGTTTATGTTGTGCTAGCACAATTATGAAAAGTATTAGCAAACAAGAGATCTGTGCCTTAGAGGTAGGAAAAGCGGAGAACGAAGTCAAGCAATGAACTGTGGATCAGCCGGTAAGTGACAGTGCATAATAGAGAGTTGTGGTGTCTCGATATGTATAGTTACAATATCTATATATATACAGGGTGTCCCAGCTATCACGCAGCACGATTTTAAAAATGAGAAACGGCGTTACGCGAAGCAAACCTAGTGCGTATTGTTTCCAGTACAGTGGAGTAGCCGCCAGTAATTTTTTCGTTACTGAGATTTAATTAGGTAATTGTAATTAATTATCTAACTCGAGAAGTACTGTCCTAATTATCAAAATGTTAATGAGAAGATTGTAGAGCAACATGAAAAACTCCCTATAGAGTTTTCTGTTGCTCAATACGTGCTACATAAATGTCTTCTTACGAGCGTGAAAGAAGCCCGCGAATACACGCAAAGTGCCTCGAGTGGCCAGTCGTGCGGAAATTCTGAATTGGCGGCCATATAAATAGGGGCGAAACTTTTGTATGGACCATACGATGGCGAGGCATTCTTGTTCGGTGATAGTATAGTTTCGCTGAGCAGGAGAAAGAGTACGACTCGCGTAGGCCACGACTTGCTCTTCAGACGAGTGGTTCCGCTGCAGCAGGACAGCGCCTATTCCATGCCCACGTGCGTCAGTGTGGAGGATAGTAGAGGCTGTGGGATCAAAGTGACGAAGCACTGGTCCTGATGTGAGGCATCGCTTGAGTGTCTGAAAGGCGGCTTCACAATCATCCGTCCAGGTAAAGGGTGTAGTCGTGGTCAGGAGTTTATGAAGAGGAGCTGCGATAGTCGCGAAGGCCACGGACAAAGCGGCGGAAGTACGACGCTAATCCGCGAAAGCTGCGAAGGTCTTTAGGTGTGGATGGTGTTGGGAAATGCTGTACAGCAGCGACCTTGTCGGGATCTGGCTCAATGCCGTGCTTGCTGACCACGTGACCTATTACTTTAATGCTGCGGCTCGCAATCGACACTTCTTAGTATTGAGCTGGAGACTGGTCTTGGCTAGACACGTGAGAACGTCGTCTAAACGTTCTAGGTGCTGGGAGAAGCTGGACGAAAAGATGACAATGTCGTCCAGGTAACATAGCCAAGTTTTCCATTTGAGGCGGA